>NW_027361784.1:33760000-33900000 GCF_039654945.1 Dendrobates tinctorius
CGTTGGGGGCAGCCGTACACTTGGATAAAGTTTTTGCAAATCGTGTAGGCAGCCGACTCTGCAGTTTGATCTCGAGTAGGGGTTACCACGGCGAATTTGGTGAAATGGTCTACCATGACGAGACAATGTTCATACCCCTGGTGCGCGGGGCCAATGGTCAAATAGTCAATCATCAAGAGTTCGAGGGGTGCTGATGTTACTATTGTCTGGACTGGGACCTGTTGTGCTGGTGGTTTAGTTAGCTCGCATAGGCGGCACGCACAGCAAGCTTCTTCCACTGCAGTCTGCGAGGATGGTAAGCTATTTGTTGTAACCACTGAAAAGTCTTTTGAGCCCCAAAATGAGCCCCTTTTTCATGGGCCTCCCAAGCTAGTTCACTAAGTTTGGCTCCTGGTACGACTACTTGCCAAGCTATTGCTGATGTCGTCCGCGATACCGCCTTGCGGTACAATAGTCCTCCTTTGATTACCAATTTTTCCCATTGGCGTAGCATTAGCAAAGTGTCCTGAGTCAAAGTCTGTCTCTGAGTGTCATTAGGTATTTCGCAAGTGGCCACTCATTGGCGAAGGGCCCCAATCTCTCCATCTTCTTGTTGCTGCTGGATCCATTTGTCCCGGGATTGTTCTAGCATGCCTCTAGTGAGTCCTATGTGGGATTGTTCTCGGGTCGTGGCAGTGAGTCCGGCGGGGGTCAGAGCGAACGGCGTCTCCTCTCCTTCCAGTTCGTCGTCTCGACTGTGCCCTGGGGCTGTATGTCGAATCCTGGAGAGGGCATCAGCATGTACATTCTCCGTGTAGTGAAACCACCACCAGGGGGAGCTGGTGAGGGAAGAGAGGTTATACACTAAGAGCAGCAACCCTGAGCAACAGCACAGGTGCCACAGGTAACGAGAGAGAATAGTCAGACGAACCGAGTCAGAAACTAACAGGAGCAGACGTACCAGAAGGAGCAGCAATACACGTAGTCAAAATACCAAAGCCGAGAGTCAGAAAGCCAGAACATGAGCACAGGGTCCAAAACGTGAGACGAAATATGTGGTCGGGGTACAAGCCAGGGAGTCAGATGCCAGAGAGGGAACGTAACAGCAGAAACAAATACCAAGAGACGGGGTCAGAAATCTGTCCGGGTCATACACGTGAATATCAGTCCAAGGCAGGAGGATCACCAGGGTACAAGGGTCAGCGGCTCTAAACTGCAAGCTTGAGCTATCACTAACACTGGTCAGCAGGCTGTGAGGGATTGAAATAGCCCAGCTAGCTCCAGAACGAGGCTGAGGAGATTAACCCCCGCATGACCAGTCCGGAGTGAAGACAGCAGAAGATAAACTCCGGACTGGACCATGACTCTCCGCTCCCCTTTTATAGATGATCTTGTACTTGGCCATCCGGACCACCCATCGTTGCTCCAGGGCCCCTAATTTGGCATTTTCGACGTGGGCCAGCGGATTGTTGTCGGTTCGTACCACCACCTCGGAGCCTGCCAGGTACTCTGCGAACCGCTCTGTCATGGCCCACACTACTACGAGGAGCTCGAGCTTAAAGGAGCTGTAATTGTCGGGATTACGTTCGGAGTCGTGGAGTGATCGACTGCCGTAAGTGATCACTCTTTCCCGGCCGTCTTGGACTTGCAACAATATAGCTCCTAGCCTGTTTAGGCTCCCGTCAGTGTGCAGTATGAACGGCTGCGAGAAATCCGCATAAGCTAATACCAGGGCGTCCGAGAGTGAGGCTTTGAGATCTCGTAAGGCCTCCTCCTGTGGTTCTCGCCACTGAATCTTCCATCTATTTGCTCCGGCAGGGGCTCCCTTCAGCTGGTCTTGCAGGGCTCGGGCTCGACGTGCGAAGTTCTTTACGAAAGGACGGTAATATCCGGCCAACCCCAGGAAGGCTCGTACGTCTTTTACCGTCTCGGGAGTAGGCCACCCTTGGATCGCGGCGACCTTTTCCATGGACGGTCTAACGCCTTCGGCGGAGACGGTATGTCCCAGGTAATCGATCTGTGTATGAAACGGGTGGCATTTCTGGGGCTTTACCTTCAACCCGTACTTCTGCAGCCGCCCGAGCACCTGCCCCAACTGCCGCAGGTGGTCCTCAAATGTGGCGGTATAGATGATGATGTCATCCAGGTATATCAACGTGGCCTCGAAGTTGAGCTCTCCTAGACACCGCTCCATCAGCCGTTGGAAGGTCCCGGGGGCGTTGGCCAGCCCGAACGGCATATGATTAAATTCTAACAGTCCCATGGGTAAGATGAACGCGGTCTTCGTATGGTCTTCCTCTGACATTGGCACCTTTCAGTACCCGCTGGCCAGATCCAGAGTCGAGAAGTATGTCGCCTTCCCCAGGGCAGATAGGGACTCCTCTATCCGAGGCAGCGGGTACGAATCTTTGATGGTACAAGCGTTCAATTTTCTATAGTCCACACAGAAAGGCAAGGTGCCATCCTTCTTGCGGACCAACACGATGGGGGCCGCCAAGGGACTATGGCTTTCTCGGATAACTCTTTTTCGCAGCATTTGGCCCAGTAATGTTTTTACCTCCTGATATAGTTGTGGCGGAATCTGTCGATATTCCCTGATGGGAGCCGTTCCTGCAGTGGGGATGCGGTGCGTGATGGCTGTGGTATATCCAAAATCATCCTCATGGTTGGTGAATACCTCCTGGTACTGGCCCAAAAGCGTTTCTACGTGGAGGACTTGGGCCGCGGTAAGGCCAGAGAGTTCATCTCGCATTCTCTCCAGGATGGCTCGGCCTTTTTCTTCGGTCGAGGACCCGGTGGTCTGAAGAGACCGGATAGATACTACACTGTTAATTGGAACGCAGGAGTCAGAAGCACCTCTTCCAAAGGTCTCACCAGCTTCGCCATTTTGGCCCATGGTTTCAGGACAATGTCTTGGTCTTCTAGGTCTTCTAGGATGACGCAGCGCACCAGGATAGTCCCTTTCCGCACAGTGGCCAAGGTGCAGGCCACCAGGACTCCAGGGGGTAGGCACTCCGAGAAGCACGACTCCACCTGCATCTCCACTCTCTCCAGGGGCACAGAGGCCCGGATAGGCAAGGCCACTACTGTCTGCCCGGGTGGCAGCACGAGTGGAGGAGTCGCCGGCGCGATCACCTTCCCCAGTACCTTGCCCTCCTGGCAGTCCTGGAGGACTCGCGCTCCCCGCACCAACTGCTGGGAGACCCGCCTTTGGGGTTTGCGGGAGCCCCACTGGCTCAGAGTGTCTTGCTTGGGCTCACTGAGGAGTAGGTTGCTAAACTCTTGCATTATGTTCATACCCAGGGTAACCGGATGATTGTCGTTTGCGTCTCCCTGGGTCAGGATCACTCCCTGGTGGCCGAGTGATTTGCCGCATAGCGAAATCTGCATCCAGACTACTCTGACGACAGGAACCGGTAGCTGGTTGGCGGCTACCAACTTTATCACGGACCCCCACTTGGGTCTCACTGCTTCGGGAAAATGCTGCCAAAAATAAGTCTCTGGCTTGGACGTTACTTGCGACCCTGTATCTACTAGGCATCGTATGGCATGGCCTTCGACCTCTGCCCATACCACTGGACACTGTGCGATCAGATCTTCCTGACTTACACCACCCCGTGTGGTGGGCTCTGGCCCTGAGCAGCGTCCCCCCAGCTCAGGGTCCTCCGATTTTAATGGCCGGCGGGGTAGGTTCCTCCTGCAGCGTGGGCACTCTCGGGTGGAGTGTCCCAATCCTCCACAATCGTAACAGGTGAGTGGTCGTGGGATCCGACTCTGGTGAGGGCCGCGATGGTTTGAGCCTTCTCTGCCCAGCCCCAGCCGACATCTTGTGGCCTCTTTTTTCGCCTTTAATACTTTGTAGATTTTGCCTCCTCTCCTGTACCCAGTGTGGTTCTTCCAGGGCGCTTACGGATGCTTCGATGCTCCAAGCCATCCCCACAGGGACTGTCACCCCTTGCTCCTGTTGCCTCCTTTCCGATCTCTGAAAAGGTCAGATGGGGGTCCACTCGCACCTGCTCTCGCAGAGCCTGTTTCGTCAGGGTGTCTCGTAGCCCGGTCACTGAAAGGTCTCGTAGTGTTACGTCCACGGTCCCCATGTCGACCCCGTCCTTCCTTTCAATGGCTACAAACAATTCCTGCAAAGTATTCATATATTGCGTTACTGTTTCCCCCTCTTTCTGCATGCGACTAAACATCCGGGTCCTCAGTTATCCCACATCAGTCGGGTCCCCATGGGTCTCCTCTAGGATCTGTAACACCCTGATGAAGGTGTTTCGCTGCCCCGGGGGCCTCAACATTACGGAATCCCGGGCCTCCCCGTCCAACGCCATCAGGGCCACCTCTGCCTCCGGGTCAGGGGTCAGCAGATGCATCCTAAATATCCCTCGCATTCGCTCTGTCCAGCTCCACAGCATAGTATTGCTGACAGAGAACCTGGGTAGATTGCTCAGCATAGTCCCCAAGGATAGGCTGGGCCGGGGCCCACCGTTTCCCCCCTGGCCCACACCATCTCCGCTCGGAGACCGCATCCTGCCGACTACGCCAAATGTAGTAATTGCAGGTACGCGGTATGCAGTGACGAGATGGGAGACGGGATGAACTTTAAGATGTAACTTTTATATAAATATAGATGCCTACAGGGGCTATCTCGAGCAACCAAACAAGCTAACAGCAGTTATTCTCTCAGGGATCAAAAAAGAATACACTGGTGACACAAACACGACTAATCCGGCAAAGACCGGTCACTATAGGGCTGCGGTATGGCCGATTACGGGTCCAGAATGTTAACTATAACGTGTCACTTATCCTCTCTGATGTCCGGCAGAGCGATGGTCGATGATGCTTCGGCGTGTCAGCCGCTGGGCACAGCCGACGAGGATTTGGCGGAGACATAGGGCGTTCCCACGCCCCGGCGATGCGAGGGCACAGCAGGCCCCTGAAGAGTTCCTCTGTGTCGCACCTCCCGGCAGAGGCGAGACGGCGTTGCCCGGGGACCGGTCGGTGTAGGCCGTAGCCACCAGCTGGGGACGGGCAGCAGCAGCCGCAGGTAGTGGTAAACAGGCCACGGGCCGGAGCCGAGCTGCGGAGGCCGTGGGTGGCAGCAGACAGGCTGCACCCGCGGGTTGGAGTCGGACGGCGGCGGCCGTGGCTGGCAGCGGACAGGCCGCACCCGTGGGGTGGAGTTGGTCGGCTGCGGGCGGCAGCAGACAGGCCGCACCCGCTGGGTGGAGTCGGGCAGCGGCAGCGGACAGGCCGCACCTGCGGGGTGGTGTCGGGCGGCGGCAGCCACGGGCGGCAGCGGACAGGCCGCACCCGCGGGGTGGAGTCGGGCGGTGGCGGCCGCTGGGAGCGCGGGCAGGCGGTCGGTGCCTCTCCGTTGGACGGCTCGGTGCCGTCTCCTTTCTGTCAGCGGTGAGTCTCCCTTCAGTCTCTCCCATCTCTGCTCTGCTCTCCTTGCTGTGGCTCTGGCTCTCTGGCACCACCTAGCTTCATTGCTCCTTCTCTCCTGCTCTGTCGACTGCCCTCTGCTGGCGTCCTCAGCCCCTTTTATATTAGCTCCTCCCCCAACCTTTCTAGATGTCTCTGTGTTCCATCCCCTAATTATGTCCCCCGGAGCAGTCCCCCTAGGAACCTTGGTGACATGTGTATATATGTATATTTATCTATGTGTGTGTATGTACAGTATGTATATATGTGTATAAGTCTGTAATGTATATATGTATGTGGGTGTGTATATATGTATGTATATATATGTATGTGTGTATGTATCTGAGCCATTCAGTATATACAGTATACACATGTAATATGTAAGGCACATATATAAATATATATATATATATATATATATTTTTATATATACAGTATGATGCACCTGTATGTACTGTATATATACCCTGTAGGGCACATAAGAAGTAGAAGTAGGTTTGTTTTGCTGCAGTGAGTAATTGCGCAGCATTTTGACATCTTCTGTTACTGGAATGGGTTACTGGACTCCCCTTCTTTGGCAGCCGCCCAGAGGGGTGCACCTTGTAAATGGGGCTGGGGAGAACCGCAGATGGGCGAGCCTTCAGAGCTTTTTGCACATTCTATTCCGTGGGCATCAGAGGTCTGCTCCAAAGATTCACAGACTCAAGAGAAGGAATGCATCTGCACCGATGGTCAACATTTTTTCATTTGGATCTAGGGCCAGACGAAGTAGGATTCGAGCAGAATCCAGACCCTCATCACCAGACGTTAGCCACCGGGGGTGGAGGTGATCCTGATGAGACTCAGATACCTAGGGCAGACTGTAATGTGCTGTCAGAGCAGGAATAGGAGGAGGGTAATTCTCAGGGCGAGAAGTGGGAGAACACATAAGATGAAGATGAGGTTGAAGATCTCACTTAGTGTGAACCCAGAGGCACGCAGCTCATCAGAGGAGGGAGACGAGTAGGTTACGTTCCCACACAGATGCTGATGTGATGCAACCACGATAAGCACTGCATCCTCAGCCACAACTGTGTCTGTGGCAAGCAGCGGTTGAAGGTCTAGAGTTTGCAGGGGTGGCAAGGGTTGGATAGCCTGGCCCTTTATGGAGAGGCCAAAGGATGACCCAACTCAGGTTAGATGCCAACTTTGTAATAAACCTCTGAGTAGAGGCAAAAAATCAATACATTGACTACTACATGCATGAACCAGGACTTGCATGTGTAGGGGGTATTATATATTATGTTTGTGTTATGAGCGGTGGAACGCACTAAATAAAATTAAAATAAAGTGCGTTCACCACTCGGGGTCCACCGTGCGGTAGATGGAGTAACCGCTGCTAAAAGAGGCAGGGCGCTCAGGCGGTAATGTGCACAGGGTTTTAGCTGCACTCCGTGCACTAAAGCAGACTCTGTTATATGCACAGAACTGCCAACAAAAACATAAATACCGCTGAGTCTGTATAGGGTCACAGACTTCAGCGATGTGGACACGGTATTAAAGGTCACAGAAATAGCCTTAAACACCAGGACTATCCCCTACAGACCTACCTTAAAAAATAAGGTACGAGGTGTCGCAACTGCGAACACCCGGGAGGCTGCAACCGCAGCGCGGCGTGAACAGAGCCGCAAGCAAGGCGCTGCAAAGATGCTGGTGCAATGCAGGACGCTTAGCTGCTGCAAAAGGTATTGCTGGAGCGCGCTGGCGCTAGCGGTGCTACTGGCGGCTGCCCAATCACTCACACAATCGTAATATCAGAGGGAAGGGGTTTCATAATAAGTCATTCACCAGTCCAAGCATCCAATACCAAACACACAGCAGCAAGTATGAAAAATACTAGCGCATGGCGGAACAGCCATGCGCACTTTTTATAGTGACCGGGACCTTCCGGAAATCTCGAGAGCCCTGAGGTGAACCAATGGAATCAGGAGCAGGACCTGAGCACCTGACTCCTGAACTCCAATGGGAGCTCATTCCAGGAGCATACTCAGAAGCTGGCTGAAAAGACTTAGCCTCTGGAGACAAATGTGAGGATCTGGATCTCTGCATAAGTATGGCAGGACACAGATTCCTAACAGTTTGTTTATGCCTCTGCCTTTCTCTTTCGTATTATTAGTGTATGTATATTTGTAATGTATGATGGTACTGCTACACGACTTAGTGTATTACCACTCTTATACAATGGTACTGCTACACTGTTATGTGCATTACTGTGTCTTACTGAATGTATATATGTGTATAATGTTATTGTTAGGCATCGAATTTCTGTGTTTACTCTGCAGAGATCCAGACCCTCACATTCTGCAGTCTCCTGCTCTTTATCTACTGCAGAGGAGATTGCCTTGCAGGAAATCTCTCCTGAGGCTAAGTCCTTCTGCCCTCCTACTGAGCATGCTCATGGGACGATTTCCCATTGGAGATCGGGAGTCATGTGCTCAGGTCCTGCTCCAAATCTCATTGGTCCATTTCAGAGATCTGGAAACTTGCAGAAGGTCCCGGCTGCTATAAAAGGCGCGCATGGCTGTTCCGCCATGCGCTAGTATAGTCTTACTTGCTGCTGTGTGTATGAGGACGGATGGATGATTCTGGTGAATGACTTATTAAGAAACCCCTTCCCTCTGATATTACGTATGTGGTTAGGGACTGAGTTTAGAATCAGTGCCAGCGCTCCTCTGCTGCAACATCCACAGCTGCTAGCGTCCGACATTGCGCTTGCGTCTTAGCTTTGTCGTTTAGCGGGAGTGTCCACACCGCGCTGCAGTAGCAGCCCTCCTTAGCGTCCGCAGCTGCGATGCCGCACACACGGTAGGTACAGACGGACGTAGTGCCGCCATCTTGAACTACTCCTGTGACCTGATACCGTGTGTGTACATATAATGAGTACTGTGACCTCAACAGGCTCAGTCTTTTGTATTTATTTGGCATTCCTGTGACTTAACAGAGATTGCTCTGCGCACCTGGGTGACGTTTAACCCTGTGCGCATTATATTGCTCCTGCCACCACTTAGCAGCGGTTATAGCACCTACTGCATGGTGGACCCCGAGCGGCGAATGCACTTTATTATTATTTTATTTAGTGCATTCCGCCATTCCTAACAGTTGTAATGTTGTAATGCTGCTATGTATAGTGTATAGGGTAAGTGCAGTTATTGGATTGGCCACTAGATGGGGGCATTATAGTGTACAGAGCTTTCAGCTAGTGTATAGTATATATAGGAAACCATAGTTAATAGTTAACTAGAAGGTGCATGTTGCAGGGTAAGCAGGAGCTTTTCCTGAAGTGTAGTCAGTTAGGGCCAGGGTGCCCTTCTGTGAGCAAGGGCCTAAGGGCCCAGGGTTAATACCCCAATTCGCTTGTGTGGGCTTATGTTTTCAGGAATAGCGTGACAGCTCTGTAACGTTCAATCTAGGAGCCCAGTTATCCACAGTACTAGGCCAGGACAGCAGCGGGCCAGTACAGCAGGAATTCACAGTGGACTAGGAACAAAGACTTGAGAGAGAAGTAGTGACAACGCGGGGTCACAGTTGGCTCCAGAATGAGGCAATTTATCACTTGGGCTGATGCCCTCAGATCCGGGGTGAAATGGCTGAGGGAACTTCCAGAAACAGTGAGTTAGACCCAGGAGGATGCTGTGTCATTGCAAGGGACAGGTCGCTTGCCATGTGTCAACTGACTTTGGGAGCTGATGATCTTATGACTGGGGCGAAACAGACAGGTGAATGTCTACCCATAGCAGAGATGAACAGGGAGGATGCTGAGGGCTCATCTGGGACAGCCCAACCTGGGTATGTGCTGTACAACCGTAAGTGAAGTGCAGGGAAAGAGAAGGAACAATGCAGTGTGAAGCCTGTTGTTAATGTTGTGAAGTCTATGAATGTGCTGTGTAGAGAACCCAGTAAAGATGTTCTTGTTAAAGTTGAAATGGACTGTGTCTCAGTAAATGCAAATCTGCCTGGAAAGGGTCCCGTGCGGCATAGTGAAGATCCTGAAGGAGACGGGTCTGGAGACACAGGTATGCCAGGACACTAATGCCCAGGTGTCCTCTGCCATGACTACAGTCCTGGCTGAACCATACACATGGTCAACATGTATATCAAAGAACTTGGCACTCAGAATGGTGAAAAAAGTGATTCCATTTATTGGCATCCAGATAACATTAAACGTTTTCGGCCCAATAATGGACCTTCATCAGAGTTTCTCAAAGGAATTGCTGTGAAGATATACAAGAAAAAATATTTCAATATCATTGAAGACTTAAGTATCACATGATGCACATAGAATTAGGAAATGTAGGCAAAGAAAACACAGTCTGTCAAATCAGCGTCTAGTAGAACCTGGACTCTTTGAGAGAGATCCCCAGAAATACGCAATCTATGTTTTTCTCTGTGAGGAAAATATATATGTGTATAGACCGGTATTAAGGTAAAGATGATTAAACCAACCAATAAATAATACTTAGTGTTAGTAAAAAAAAAACTGAAATTGCGCAAGGATATGAGTGCTCCTTAGAACCGGGTGCAGATTGTGCCTACACAAAACATGGTAGTGCTTATTATACAGGTGGTTTGGGTGCGCTGGTCCTCCTGAGAGGAAACAAAAAAAAAAGCAGAGAGAGATATGAGGTCACATAATAAATATTACTATACATATGTAGTGACTATCCTGATGAAGGAAATGCCCAGATGTAAAGGCTTAAGAGCTGTATAGAAAATTAGATAATTAGAAAGTCACTGTTGAATTACCTGGGTACTGTTTTGATAGGCAGAGAGGGATTAATGGCGCTGCAGTGTGGCGACATGCGTCGCTAATGGATAAGCGCTACAATAAAAGGAGGGGAAACATATAAACTGAGTGGCCATAACAAGAAATCAAAAAGCGCGGTGTGTGGCGTGGGTCCCTGGTATTTACCGGTGATGGTGGCTCCTTGGATGTGCGGTGTGCACCGCTGTGAATGGAGGGCGCCATGACACAGTGAGCGCTTCCGGGTTTATAACCCGGCAGGGACATCCCCCTGAGCTGCGTCATAGCGGTCACATGATAAGGAAGCATGGCGTCGGCGCTGTATACGGGACAAGCGCTGAATGAACTGCGCATGTCAGTTAGTGAGAAAGCGTCGTAGCGGTCATGTGACCGTGGTGTCAGCATCTGTGCTGTTGCAAACTAACCGGGCTCACAAGGGTCACCCTGTTGAATAGAGTATATATGTTAGCCGGAGAGGTTGTGGTAATGTGTTAGGGAACCAATGCGCCTATATTGTGTTTATGATGGCCACTGTTAATGTATAAGGGGTATGTATGTAAAACCCCTCCTGAAAGAAAAGCATTCAGGGATTAGCATGTGGACACATTATAGTGTGTATAAAAGGAAGGAAATCATTGTGTGTACAGAACAGGGGTATTAAATCCCCCTATTTCTGAAAAAAGTTTATTGTTTGATAAATATGGTATGAAACTCATATGTAGATGTATAACCACTGACTAGTTAGGTAGAGGACCAGCTGTAAAAAAAGGGGTTGGTGAAACATATACTATACCGCGTAAACAGCGGTGCCCAGTGGGGAAGTGAAGAGGAGGCTTAACGGTTCTATTGAAAAAGAAGAGAAAATATTGTTAATGCCTAAAGATAAAAACAAAAATCAAATACATATGTTATACAGAAATAGCACAATGAAAAAATGGATGAGAGAGAACACCCCCGTATCACAGAAAACTTAGTGTATCATAGTCTCTGTTCAGTCCCTTAGGCTCCAGAGTCCGGAGCGTAAAAATCCAATAGGCTTCCCTTCTTTTCAGGGTTTTAGTCCTGTTGTAACCCCTCCTGTTAGGGTCAATCTGTTCCAACACCTGGAACTTTAACTGAGAG
This sequence comes from Dendrobates tinctorius, assembly GCF_039654945.1. NCBI lineage: Eukaryota > Metazoa > Chordata > Amphibia > Anura > Dendrobatidae > Dendrobates > Dendrobates tinctorius. Next base: position 33,771,309 of record NW_027361784.1, read on the forward strand.
ATATTGTGTCCCTTGTCGAGGGAGTGGTGTGGTAAAGGGAGATGAGTTCTCTTGCACCTGATGTGTGATTTATGTTGAGATATTCTGTCCTTAACCATTTGTGTGGTTTCACCTACGTCTGCTAGACCACACGGACACTTTATCAAGTAGACAACATATGTGGATTCACAGGTATAAAATCCTTTCACCGGAAACGCTTTTCCAGTCTGAGGGTGAAAAAAATGGTTCCCCCTTTGTACGTTACTGCATTGTAGACAAGATAAGGCAAGGGAAAGTCCCCTGTTTCTGAGTCCGGAGAAACGTTTGTCTCGGTATCAACGTGTTAGAGCCCGCATCGGCCCTAACTAATTTGTCCCTCAAATTCTTTGGTCTGCGATAGCACGGGAGAAAGGATTGTTGAAATTCTGGTATTTCCGGGTTGCTCCCTGATAATATGCTCCAGTATTTGTTAATGGTAGCCTGTATTTTTCTGGAATAGGGGTGGTATGTATTTACAAATGGTATACGTCTATTTGGAATATTAGTCTTGTGACTCTCATTTAATCTTGATTCAGTTAATAGGCCAATTGGATAGCCCCTTTCAGAGAATTTCTTAGTCATCTCAGTTAATCTTTGGTCCCTCATCTCTTCATCGGTGACAATCCTCTTGACCCTACAATATGGGATCTGGGGATTGACCTTTTAATTGCCGGGGGGTGAAAGCTATCAAAGTGTAAGATGCTATTTCTGTCAGTTGGTTTAACATATAAGTCAACCGACAATATCCCACTTTCATTTCTACTGATCAATGTATCCAAGAAGCTCATTTCTCTAATATCATATTGTAGACTAAATTTAAGTTCAGGCCAGATGCTGTTAATGTGTTTGTCAAATTCTAACAGTGTATTTTGTGGGCCATCCCAAACACAGAAGATGTCATCAATGAATCTCACCCATACCCTGGCGTGTTGTTTATATAGTGGGTGGGTATATATAAAATTCTCCTCAAAAGATGCCATATATGCAATGGAATAAGGGGGCGCTACGTGTGAGCCCATCGCGGTGCCCTGTCTCTGATTATAGAAGGTATCCTGAAAGAGGAAATAGTTTTCTTTCAATACCAATTCAAGAAGATCAGAATAAAGTTTACGGATTTTCATATCTATGCCTGCCTCAACCATTAGTGTTTCTGTGGCTCTCATCCCTTTATCATGTGTAATAGACGTGTATAGACTATTGACGTCCCACGTGACCAGAATAGCGGAAGGTGAAAGAGGGCCTTGAGTTTTTATGAGGGTTAGAAAATCATTAGTGTCCTTTAGAAATGACTTTGTAGTTTTAACTAATGATGTGAGAATTTTTTCCAATAACATGGCAGGTGGTGAAAGAATAGAATCCGTGGATGACACGATGGGGCGGCCTGGTGGTTTCTCTAGCCTTTTGTGTATTTTGGGTAAAATATAGAACACAGGTGTGATGGGATCCTTCTTCAAAAGAAATTCTCCTATTTTCTTGTCTATTGTGCCCTCCCCCATATGGTAGTCTATGATGAGTTGAATCATACTAATGATAGAATTAAGAGGATTATGAGCGATGGCCATATAGACCTCTGTGTCGCTAAGTTGTCTATGGATTTCATCTAGGTAGTCATATCTGTCCATGACAACTATAGCCCCACCCTTGTCGGCCGGTTTTATGACTAGAGATTTATCTGACGATAGACTGTCTAGGGCCATTCTTTCTTGTATGGATAGGTTAGTATGGTGATGGAATTTGCCCTGATTAACTTCCCAATGGAAGCAATGTATGTCCCTTTCAACCAGGAAAATGAAAGTTTCCACTGGTTGGTTCCCTTTTGGGGGCATGAATGAGCTATATGCCCGAAGACCCAACTCCTTAAACTGTAATAGAGTTGGAGCAACCTGTCCCGTTAATGTTGGAGGTTGTTTGGAAAAATAGACCTTGAGCCTTAGGTTTCTATAAAACCTCTGTAGATCCATATCAAGTTCGAAAAAGTTAAATCTATAAGATGGACAAAAAGATAACCCCTTCTGGAGTAGTGTTAATTGGTCCATATTTAGGTTTTTAGAGGAAATATTAATTACTAAAGGTGTTTTACCTGCGACCTGGTCGTTATATTGGTTCTGGCTTCCCCAGTGGCACTGGCAGCCCCGCCTCGTCTTCCTCTTGAGTGGCCCCGGTTGTAGCCTAAAAAAGCTGTAGAGGTAGCGTTGCTGTTTGTACCAGATCTGCTGTCTGCTGATCCTGAGGAACTTTGTGAGGTGCGACGTTTGGGGAAACGTTGTGTATCTCGCCAGCCTTAGACCCGATTTTGCAGATAATCCTCGGTGTCTCGTAGGAACTTCGATCTCTTCCTCTTTTCTAGGTTTGACCTGTGTGTAAGCAGACTCTCCTGGTTCTTGAGCTTGATTTCTTGGAACTCCCCTTGAATCATGGTGCTCGAGAGCTGACTCTCTATAGCACACTGTTAGCGTAGCGCTAGGCAAGGCGTGTTTCCCGGAGTGGATCCTCTGGACCGTGGCACCGAGGGGCCCCGGATGAGCAACCTGGTGGGACCGTCCCCTATTCAGGGACTGTTAGGAGCAGGCCCAGGGGTTCGAATGCCACGGCAGCCGGAACCAAGAGGGGCGACTTGGAATGGACTGGAGTGAGACAGAGGACCTAGTCCCACGAGCAAAGGGAAGGCGTAGGCCTCAGGAGAAGACAGGAGTAGGTCAGCAGGAGACAAAGACACAAGTGGACAGGACCGGAGTAGGACTGCAGGAATCTGGCACGGGTAGGCAGGACCGGAGTAGGGCTGCAGGAACAGACACAGGCAGGCAGGACCGGAGTAGGACTGCAGGAACAGACACAGGCAGGCAGGACCGGAGTAGGACTACAGGAACAGACACGGGTAGGCAGGACCAGAGTAGGACTGCATGAACAGAGACGGGCAGGCAGGACCGGAGTAGGACTACAGGAACAGACACAGGTAGGCAGGACCGGAGTAGGACGGCACAAATCAGGCAAGACACAAGCTGGCATGGCTGAGCAGGAACATACACAGGACCAGAGTAAAACTGCAAGGAAGCACAGGGAAGTATGAGGACAGTGGCCGTGCACAGGGTAAAGGCACAGGAGCCTAGTGTGCTGATAATACATCAACGATCAGGCGCCTCCATTATGGGAGAGTGGCCTGATATACTCGAGAACCTGCCCCCATTGGTCCGGTGGTGCTACCGGGTCAGGGCACCGCCGGAGTATAAGAACATGCTGGGAGGGCCGGCCACGGCCTATGACGCATGCGCAGGGCTTGCAGTGACGTCACAGGCTGCGGGCCGGTCAGAGGAGGACGCCGACGACGACGGAGGAGGGAGAGAGGCTGCAGCGCAGGGTGAGTATCAGCGCGTGCGACGGGGGCCATGGCAGGGCGCGCGACGGGGGCCGTGACAGTACCCTTCCCCTTAAGCCGCCTCCTGCTGCGATTGGCAAAAAATCTCCTGAGAATGCGGGGAGCATTGATGTTCTCCGGGGGTTCCCAGGATCTTTCTCAGGACCAAAACCCCTCCAGTCAATAAGGAAAAAGGTCCTCCCTCTGACTTTTTTCATGGCGAGAATATCTCTTACCTCGAAGGTGTTGTTGGAGCCCACCGGCCGAGGAACAGGACAGGGAGAGGAATGGAACTGATTTAGTACCATGGGTTTCAGGAGAGAGACGTGGAAGGTGTTCGGGATACGGAGCGAAGCAGGCAACCTCAACTTGTAGGCGACTTCATTGACACGTTCCAAGATCTCAAAAGGGCCGTTGTACCGGGGGCCCAGCTTGTAAGAGGGTAATTTTAACCAGATATACTTGGATGAGAGCCAGACTTTATCCCCGATGTGAAACGGCGGAGGGTCTAACCTCCCTTTGTCTGTGTGATTCTTCATCCGTTCACTGGCTCTCTTGAGTGCCATGTTGGTCTCGGACCAGATTTCAGAAAATTCTTGGGACAAGGAGTTGGCTGCAGGTACCTCAGAGACCGGAGCTACAGGTAGAGGTATGCTGGGATGTCTGCCAAACACCATGAAGAATGGCGACTTGGTTGAGGATTCGCTGGCATGATTGTTGTAGGCGAACTCCGCCCAGGGAAGCAGGTCAACCCAGTCATTCTGATGGACGTTGGAGAAATGACGAAGATATCCAGTCAACGTCTGGTTAGTTTGCTCTACTTGCCTGTTGGTCTGTGGGTGGTAGGCGGAGGAGAAATCCATGGATATATCCAGGAGTCTGCAAAGCGCTCTCCAAAACTTGGAAGTAAACTGGACTCCTCGGTCAGATACAATACGTCGAGGTAGCCCGTGAAGCCTAAAAATTTGATGGATGAAGATCTTGGCTAATCCGGGGGCAGAGGGGAGGCCGCTCAGAGGAATAAAATGTGCCATTTTGGAAAAGCGGTCCACTACCACTAGAATCACCGTACAACCGGAAGAGCGGGGTAAATCGGTGATAAAGTCCATGGCAATATTCTCCCAAGGTGACGTAGGGGCCGGCAAAGGAAGCAGCAGACCAAACGGAGGCCGACGAGGTATTTTATTCCTAGCGCAGGAGGGACAGGAGGCAACGAAGTCTGTCACATCTTGGCGGAGAGTTGGCCACCAATAGTGCCGAGATATGAGGGCAAAAGTCTTCTGAATTCCGGCATGGCCAGCCAACTTGGAGGAATGCCCCCAAAGCAGAACTCGTCTTTTGGCATTCTCTGGCACGAATGTCTTGCCTGGGGGTGGCGAAAGCAAACTCAGCGGTGCCACGGTGATAATCTTCGTGGGCTCAATGATGTGAGATGGTGCCTTCCCAGCCTCGGACGGTTGGAAGACTCTGGATAGGGCATCGGCTTGGGTGTTTCTGTCCCCAGGGTGAAAATGGAGCTCAAAATCAAAGCGAGCGAAAAACATGGACCACCTGGACTGCTGAGGATTAAGTCTCTGGGCGGACTGAAGGTAGGCCAGGTTCTTGTGGTCCGAGTAAATAACAAACGGACAGCTCCCTCCAGAAGATGACGCCACTCCTCCAATGCCAATTTGATGGCCAAGAGTTCACGGTCGCCAATCGAGTAATTGCACTCGGATGGAGAGAAGGCTTTGGAGAAGAATGCACAAGGGCGTAGGCGACGAGAGGCAGTTTTCTGAGATAATACAGCCCTGGCACCAGTCGAGGATGTGTCCACTTCCAGCACAAAGGGTTTGCTGCTCTCGGGACGGTACAACACAGGGGCCGTGGAAAATGCCCATTTTAGTGACTGGAAGGCCTCTTCAGCCTCTGGCATCCAGGAGTTTGAACTCGTCCCCTTACGGGTAAGGGCAGCGATTGGCTTGGTAAGAGACGAGAAGTGCGGCATAAACTGCCTGTAATAGTTGGCGAATCCGAGAAAACATTGGATAGCTCTTATGCCGACGGGGCGAGGCCATTTGAGAATGGCGGACAGTTTCTCAGGATCCATCTGCAGCCCGGCGTCAGAGATGATTTAGCCCACAAATGGTAGTGAGGTTTGCTCGAACAGGCGTTTTTCCATCATGGCGTACAAATGATTCTGCTGAAGACGCTGAAGAACCAAGCGGACATTCCTCCTATGAGACGGAAGGTCTGGGGAGAAGACAAGGATGTCATCCAAGTACACTACCACACAGGAGTACAGAAGGTCCCGGAAGATCTCATTAACGAACTCCTGAAACACAGCTGGAGCATTGCACAGACCAAAGGGCATAACCAGGTACTCATATTGACCGTCACGGGTGTTAAAAACGGTCTTCCATTCATCTTTAAGGGTATGTTTTATTCCTGGGCAGCACGGTGGCTCAGTGGATAGCCTTGCAACGCTGGGGTCCTGGGTTCGAATCCCACCAAGGACAACATCTGCAAGGAGTTTGTATGTTCTCCCCGAGTTTGCGTGGGTTTCCTCTGGGTACTCTGGTTTCCTCCCACATTCCAAAGACATACTGATAGGGAATTTAGATTGTGAGCTCCATCGGGGACAGTGATGATAATGTGTGCAAAACTGTAAAGTGCTATATAAAGATTATTATTATTCCTATCTATATTTTTCTTTGCTGCTTTGATCCTGATGATGTTTTTTCTATGTCTTATATGGCAATACTTGCATATTGTTGTCAATATGGTTCTCCGTGTCCTGATTATGTTCTGTCAATGACCAACTAGCACTGCTGAATGTTTTTATTGCAATTTGTTTTTTTGCATCACCACTTAATAAAGTAATTTTTTAACTATGACCTTTGGTTGCTTTTTCTGGATTCGTCCTCCCCCCTTTACTATCTGAGAAAATAAAGAACTTCATCCACAACTACCACAAAAGACTTCAAGCTGTCATTGATGTTAGAGGGGGCAAAACACGGTATTAAGAAATGGAGTATGTAAATTTTGATCAGGGTCATTTGGATGTTTTGGGTTGTCATTATGATTTAAAAAGAGAAAACACAGTAGTTTGACAACAAATGGCTTCACCCAACCACTAACCACGAGTGGAGAAAAAGTTTTGGTATTATCATTCATATTCTCTTAACAAAGTCCAAGAAAGCAAAACTTTTGAGCACAACTGTACATAGAATGTAATGCACCTGTTTGTATACAGACCATATAATGCGCCTTTGTGTATTTACAGTGTACTGTGCAATGCACACATATTTTTATGTATAACCTGTAATGCACATATACGTGCAGTATATATATCATGTAATGCACCTGTGTGCATATATAATATGCAATGCACACATATCTACTGTATATACCATTTATTAATGAACTTATGCATACACTACACACACTATAAAATATACATACTGTGACAAAGTCACTGGCATAGTGCTGGATGGGAGATACATTTCACTGAGGCTATTAGCTTCAATGATTTAAAACCCATGTGTTCAGAGCGGTTAATGGGACATTTTAAGGGCTGGGTTTTTGAGGACAACCATAGAGCGGGAGGCAGGTTGTCCACCTCATCTCCACCCCAGGGTGTGGTCTAGCGTTTAAATAGTTGGCCTCCTGAGGCATTCAGTGTTAAGTTTGTCTGGAGAAGCTTACTCCAGAGAAGTGTTTGTGCTAACCTGAACCATGTGCTTTTTTGCTAACCCTGAGCGTGCAGATCCCAGGTACCATAAGGACTGTGCTTTTTGTTACCACTTTGTTTTGTTTTTTTCTTTTCTTCTCAAAGGGACGAGTTTATTTTTACTTCACCGCCGCATATATAATAAACCAGTGAATGTCTTAGAGCCAGTGTTCCGGTGTCTACCTCCATGCACAGCTGAGTGAGCCAATCTACCACATTACATATTTTTTGGAAAGTGTATATATACAGTCATGTCTGAAAGTATTGGCACCATTGAAGTTGTTTCAGAAAATGAAGTATTTCTCCCATAAAATTATTGTAAATACTCATGTTTTGTGATACACCTGCTGGAAGACCCATGACCTAGGATGCAAACCCAGCTTTTTGACACTGGGCGCTACATTGCTACCAAAAATACCTTGCTAATCTTCAGATTTAATGATGCCTTGCACCCAGTGCCAGATGCAGTAAAACAACCCTAAAACATCTTTGAACCTCCACCAAATTTCATTGTAGGTACTGTGTTTTTTTCTTTGTAGGTCTCATTCCATTTTCTGTAAACAGTAAAATGATGTTGTGAAGGTGTAGGGGATGGCTTTCCACCTCTATTTGTGTATAATATACTATATTTTACTGTTATCCTCCTGGTAGGCTCAGTCCTTGTTATTAGATAGGATAGGGTTAACTGTAGGTCCGGCCCATGCTGTGGGCGGGACTGTGGGCTATTTGCTAACTGGTTAAGGCAGTTAAGGAATAAGAAGAAAGAAGGAAGGACACCCTCAGAAAATAGGTGATCATCACTGGGTGTGTGTGGTGTGGTGAAGAGAGTAGAAAGCAGAGAGCTATTTATTAAAGGGAACCTGTCAGCAGGATTGTGCTGAGTAACCTACAGACAGTGACAGGTTGGTTCCATTATACAGATTAAACTGATACCTTGGTTGCTGAAATCCATCTTGTGGTTGTTGTTTAATCTTTATTTTCAGTTTTCAGTTAATGAGATGCTCGTGCCTCGGGGCGGGCCTGTGGGGGGAGTCTTTACGTGGTGCTCTGCTTAGCTATTAACACTGATGGCTTATGACTAGTGTTGAGCATTCCGATACCGCAAGTATCGGGTATCGGCCGATACTTGCTGTATCGGAATTCCGATACCGACTTCCGATATTTTTTCAATATCGGAAGTCGGCATCAGAATCGGAAGTTCAAAGTTGATTGACAGCCTGACGTCATCATGATGCGCGGTGTGTGCGCATCATGATGCGCCGTCATTTCGGGCCTTCCGGGGGTCTCTGCCGGCCTGCCGGGGGGCTATGCCGGCCTGCCGGGGGGCTGTGTGGACTGCCCGGGGTCTGTACCGGCCTGCCGGGGGGCTGTGCACCCTGTGGGGGTCTGTACCGGCCTGCCAGGGGGCTGTGCCGGCCTGCCGGTGGTCTGTGCACCCTGTGGGGGTCTGTACCGGCCTGCCGGGGGGCTGTGCCGGCCTGCCGGTGGTCTGTGCACCCTGTGGGGGTCTGTACCGGCCTGCCGGGGGGCTGTGCTGGCCTGCCGGGGGGCTGTGCTGATGTCCGGGGGTCTGTGCAAGCATCGTCCGATGGGACTACAAGTCCCATCTGGCGATGCCTGCTACCATGACAGTGATTGACACATTAGCCAATGATGGGACAGTAGTAGTCCCATCATCCGGCTAATGTGTTAAATGTTAAAAAAAAAAAAAAAAAAAATACTACATACATACTACATGCATGCTACATACATATTACATGCTACATACATACTACATACATACTACATACATACTACATACATACCACATATATACTACATACATACTACATATATACTACATGCATGCTACATACATACTACATGCTACATACATACTACATGCTACATACATACTACATGCTACATACATACTACATGCTACATACATACTACATATATACTACCCGCATGCTACATACATACTACATGCTACATACATACTACATATATACTACATACATACTACATACATACTACATGCATGCTACATACATACTACATGCTACATACATACTACATATATACTACATGCATGCTACATACATACTACATGCTACATACATACTACATATATACTACATACATACTACATACATACTACATGCATGCTACATACATACTACATGCTACATACATACTACATATATACTACATGCATGCTACATACATACTACATGCTACATACATACTACATATATACTACATACATACTACATACATACTACATGCATGCTACATACATACTACATGCTACATACATACTACATATATACTACATGCATGCTACATACATACTGCATGCTACATGCATGCTACATACATACTACATACATACTACATGCTACATACATACCACATATATACTACATACATACTACATACAATACATTCATACAATACATACATAGACATACAGTATTGGTAAGTATGTTACTCTATGTTATATGTACTGTATGTCTATGTATGTATTGTATGAATGTATTGTATGTAGTATGTATGTAGTATATATGTGGTATGTATGTAGCATGTAGTATGTATGTAGTATGTATGTAGCATGCATGTAGCATGCAGTATGTATGTAGCATGCATGTAGTATATATGTAGTATGTATGTAGCATGTAGTATGTATGTAGCATGCATGTAGTATATATGTAGTATGTATGTAGCATGCATGTAGTATGTATGTAGTATGTATGTAGTATGTATGTAGCATGCATGTAGTATATATGTAGTATGTATGTAGCATGTAGTATGTATGTAGTATATATGTAGTATGTATGTAGCATGTAGTATGTATGTAGCATGCATGTAGCATGTATGTAGTATGTATGTAGCATGTATGTAGCATGTAGTATGTATGTAGCATGCATGTAGTATGTATGTAGTATGTATGTAGCATGTAGTATGTATGTAGTATGTAGTATGTATGTAGCATGCATGTAGTATATATGTAGTATGTATGTAGCATGTAGTATGTATGTAGTATGTATGTGGTATGTATGTAGTATATATGTAGTATGTATGTAGCATGCATGTAGTATATATGTAGTATGTATGTAGCATGTAGTATGTATGTAGCATATATGTAGTATGTATGTAGTATGTATGTAGCATGCATGTAGTATATATGTAGTATGTATGTAGCATATATGTAGTATGTATGTAGCATGTAGTATATATGTAGTATACATGTTGCATGCATGTAGTATATATGTAGTATGTATGTTGCATGTAGTATGTATGTAGTATGTATGTTGCATGTAGTATATATGTAGTATGAATGTAGCATGTATGTAGTATGTAGTATGAATGTAGCATGTATGTAGTATGCATGTTGTATGTATGTAGCATGTATTTTTTTTTTTTTACATTCAACACATTAGCCGGATGATGGGACTACTACTGTCCCATCATTGGCTAATGTGTCAATCACTGTCATGGTAGCAGGCATCGCCCGATGGGACTTGTAGTCCCATCGGACGATGCCTGCACAGACCCCCGAAGCCTGCACAGCCCCCCGGCAGGCCGGCACAGCCCCCCGGAGCCTGCACAGCCCCCCGGCAGGCCGGCACAGCCCCCCGGCAGGCCGGCACAGCCCACCGGAGCCTGCACAGCCCCCCTGGCAGGCCGGCACAGCCCCCCGGCAGGCCGGCACAGACCACCGGAGCCTGCACAGACCCTCTGGCAGGCCGGCACAGCCCCCCGAAAGGCCCGTACAGACCCCAGAGAGGCTGTACAAGGGAAAAACAGGATTTTTCTTATTCCGATACCGGAAGTCCCATAGACTTGAATGGGACTTCCGGTATCGGAATCGGCGATACCGATACTTTTTTTTAAGATCGGCCGATCCATTCCGATCCGATACTTTGAAGTATCGGACGGTATCGCTCAACTCTACTTATGACGTGTCACGGATCCCTTAGTGACCAGCTCCCTATTTTACATACTGAATATTATATGTATCGAAAAAAAAAATTACATTCAGCAAGCGTGCTCCTGCGCTGCAGCATGATTGCATTTATAATATGCATTTAATTATTAATAAATTTACACAGAAAAAAAATAAAAATTCTGCCACAAAATGGCACCGGCCATCATCTTGCAAGAAAAGAAAAAAATTGTCTCCACTAAGATGGCACCGGCTGCACCTGCACAGTAGCATCTATCGTTTATAAAACTGACGGCAGTGGTTGTCCCACAGTAGGTGGGTCCCAGCCGCCACTACTTTTCCAGGCGATCCATCATTCCACATACATGTTGCAGACAAAATTAAGTGGGCACTGCGCAACTCCATTAGTGTAAGGTCCACATAACCACCACCGATGCATAAACCAGCAAGCTCGGCTAGGGACATTATATCTAGATAAATGTAGTGGTGCTGGGCCTGAGGCAGAAGGTGTTCTGGCTCATGTCCTACCACCACTGAGGATTGCTGGTGTTAAATCTTTGATGAACTTAGCTTGTTGATTGCCTGTGGTCACATGCTGCAAGAGGTCATGTCTGCTCTTTCGCTATTTAACCTGGCTTCGCGGATCAGTGGATGCCAGCAAGTTTTCTCTATACGGTCAAGGAGAGGGGGACACGTTCTTGCATACTGGTTATTACCAACATAGTTTTGACCAGTGTTTGGTTAACCCTTTACTTTTCTCCTAACTAACTTTATATTAATTGGTTGCCTCTCAGGTTTAACACTTTAACACTTTATGTCCCTTAGTGTATTTCCCAGAGAGCGTATGGTGTGATTGTGTTTCAGTTCTGCCCTGTCTGTCTGGTTTTGTATTTCCCCATACACGTTTCAGACTAGTGCTGTATAGGAGCATAGTAAGGAACGAGACTCAGGCATCTCCACCATCAGGAGTAGTCTCAGGAACAGGGATAGCTAAGGACCTCTAGCCTTAAGGCCCCGTCACACTAAGCGACTTACCAGCGATCCCGACACCGATATCAAGGTGTCAGGATCGCTGGTAAATCGCTATGTGATCGCTGGTGAGCTGTCACGCAGACAGCTTCACCAGCGATCAGCACAGCGATGCCGGCATCGCTGGCCATCCTGTAAAAAATAGAATCAAAATAAAAAATATAGTTATTCTCACCTTCCGACGTCCCGTTCAGCCATCCCGCCTCTCTCCACGCTCCGGTCCCAGTGATCCTTTGCACGAATGACCGCGAGATGTCACGGTCTCGAGGGATAACAAAGTCTCGCGGTCATTCGTGCAAAGGATCACTGGGACCGGAGCGTGGAGAGAGGCAGGATGGCTGAACGCGACGTCGGAAGGTGAGAATAACTATATTTTTTTAATTATTTTTTGCACCTGATCGCTGGTCTCCCGCCTGTCACACACAGCGATGCGTGCTGGCCAGCGGGAGACCAGCGACCAAAGAAATGTCCAGAGATTTCTTCCAGCGATCAGCGATACCGGCAGGGGGGCCGCTCGCTGATCGCTGTCACACACAGCGATCTCGCTGGTGAGATCGCTGTTACGTCACAAAAGTTGTGACTCAGCAGCGATCTCACTACCGAGATTGCTTAGTGAGACGGGGCCTTTAGGGTCAGACTAGCAGCACACTTGCTATCCCGCAGTCACACCGTCATATGAACTGTCAAAATCTGGCACATCCGCCTGTCCACAGCCAACGTGGGCAAGCTCACACTCAATAGAATGAACCAGGCATGGATCCCATAGGACTTGTTTGTACCTTTGGCTGACTACAAAGTATACGAGCCGCACCCAGCCATTGCTAACCTTCATTTCAGTTTGGTTGTTCTATTTGCCATTAGCAATGTTTTCACTATTTGTGTGGAATGTCCTAAAATAGAAAAAAAGACCTGGCGCTTTCTAAGCGTAGTAAGTTGTAAAAGGTGAGTTCTATAAGGAAACCTGCTCACCTGATATCTTTGTACTTCCTGAGGCACAACTCTTCTTTTGGTTTGGATTCAAAAGTGATAGACTGCATCTATTCTCAGAGAGACAGAGGAAACCACATCCAGGAGTTTCCCACAGTGGAAGAATCAGAAATGGAGACCAGGATCAGCGCTGTCTTCTGTTGCAAGATGGAATCAAGGACGGTGCCTTTTTGATTGAACAGGTAAAATTTGTTGCTGTATATCTCATCTCATTAGAAGACAGCACTGATCCTGGTCTCCATTTCTGATTCCCAATGTTTTGGTGCCTTCTCAAATTAAAAAAAAGCAAAAAACAAAAAAAAAAGCCACCAAAAAAAACCTGTTGGCTATCTCCTCCTCTGCCTCTTCCACCTGCCCTGCCTTGTCCACCTCCACCTCCTCCTCAATTTGGACCTCTGGCTCCTTGTGCAAGGTTATTATTTTTTAGTTTTTTTTTATTCTGTTTTTTTTAAAGTCATTTCCTTATCCACATTTGTTTGCAGGGCCATTATCCTGCTCTTACCCCCATTTTGCTTCCTTTTGCAGCTGCCTAGCCGTTACTACAACCATTTTACAACCATTTTACAGCACCAAAGTTTGGGTCCCCATTGACTTTTTGGGCTCAGGGTCAAGTTCGTCGCAAGTCCTGATGACCGAACCAAACTTTGGACTACAGCTCGGCTGAACTTGAGAAACCGAACATCTATGGGTCCGTTCACCGCTACTCATCAATCCACAAGACGTTTCCCAGAAGGATTTTGGCTTACTCTCGTACATTTTGTAAACTCCAGTCTAGCTTTTTTATGTCTCTGTGTCAGCAGTGGTGTCCTCCTGGTTTTCTGCCAGAGCGATTCACTTAATTCAAATACGGACGGATAGATCGCGCTGACACTGATGCACCCTGAGCCAGCAGGACTTGATTGGGGCTGCATATCCATCATCCAGTCTGTCCTGCATTGCATCCTTTCATGCGTTTTTCTCTACCCTCCACATCCAGGGAGATTAGGTACAGTGCCATGGGTTGTAAACTTCTTGTTTATGTTGTGCACCATGGACAAATAAACATCAAGATCTCTGGAGATGGACTTGTAACTGAGATTGTTGATAATTTTGAACAATTTTAGTTCTCAAGTCCTCAGACAGTTCTCTTCTCCTCTTTCTGTTCTCCATGCTTAGGGTGACTCACACAGACTCACAATGCAAAGATTGAGTAAACTTCTTTTTTTATCTGGTTTCAGGTGTGATTTTCATATTTCCCACACTTGTTACTTGCCACTGGTGAGTTTGAACGAACATCCCATGCATGAAACAAAATTGTTTACCCACAATTTTGGAAAGGTGCCTACAATTTTGTCCGGCCCATTTTTGGGGTTCAGTGTGAAATTATGTTTAAATTTCCTTTTTTTTTCCTCTGTTTTTTTTGTGTATATAAACATCTGTGTAACAAAACATGTGTAATTGCAATAATTTTCTGGGAGAAATACATTTTCTAAATTAAATTAAATTATTTTTCTGGAACAATTTCAAGGGTCCTAACTCTTTTGTCCGTGACTGTATATGTATAATATATTGTGTTTTAGTATACAGTATATGCACAAAAACACAATATACTATACATATATATCTACACGCATACTATTTATTAAATACTGTATATATTTAGAGTGTCTTGAAAAAGTATTCATATCCCTGTGATCATTTTCACATTTTTTAATGTTACACCCACAAACTGAATTTTTTTTTTATTATGATTTTATGTAATACCACACACAAAGTAGCAAGCATTTATTGTGTTAAGAAATTATACAGGGTTTTCTAAATATTCTAAAAATATAAATCTGAAAATTGTGACATGTATTTGTATTCCGCCCCCCAAAGTCAATACTTTGTAGGACCACCTTTTTCTGCAATTACTGGTGCAAGTCTTTTGAGAGTTGTTTCTGTGTTGGTATCACATAAATTACCAATAAAAAATAATAAAAAAAAGTTTCAGTATGTGGGTGTAACGTGAACAAATGTGGAAAAGTTCCCGGGTTATGAATATTTTTTCAAGGTACTGTAGATGTACACATATAATACCCTGTAACGTTACAGAGCAGGGGGTCACGTGCTGAGGAGCAGGGTCTGGGGCTTCATGGCCAAGCAGATGCATGCAGCCGTACATCACCAAGCACAATGCCGCGCGTCGGATGGAGTGGTGTAAAGCCGCCATCACAGCACTCTGGAGGAGACATATTTTGTGCAGTGACGGTTCACACTACTCTATCTGGATCTGATGGAGGAGTCTGGGTTTGGTGACTCCAGGAGAAAGTTACTCCCTGACTGCTTTGTGCCTGATGTTCAGATGGTAGAGGAGTAGGATGCTATGGGCTTGTTATCAGGGGTCAGTCTCGGCCCCTTAGGCCTCTTTCACACTTCAGTTTTTTGCATCAGTTAAAATCCGCCAAAATTTGAAAATGGCGGATCCGCAAAAAAAATGTACAAAACGGATGCCAGCTGATGGAACGGATCCGTTTTTTAAAGGATCCGCTATACCGATTTAAGTGCGGATCCTCAACAAAACGGATCCGTTCCATCCGTTGGCATCCGTTTTGTACATCCGTTGGATCCGTTTTCTTGCGGATCCGTTTTTCCACACCTCCAAAATGGGATGCTCCCAAATATGATTCGCTCTTGGAGAATGCTCCCAAATGTGATTGGATACTGGAAACTAGGGAGAAATATATCTAGGGTGTTGTGATACAATTTCTTTGAAAGGTTTTAGAGCTAGTGGCAGCGATGGAAGGAGTTAGTGCGAGTATGGAAGGAGTTATTGCGAGTATTGACAGCTTCTGTGTGGAATTTGATCTTCACTGGAATCGGTTGGCAATTATTGCTCTCCAGAGGGAGAAAAGAAGATTGCGAATCCTGCGTCTGAGGAGACGGCGCCAGTGGATTCATCCCATTAATGCGCAGAGGTTCACCCGTGGCGTTTTTTCCACACTGTACCTGGAATTGAGGGATAATCTGGACAAGTTCTTCAACTACGTGCGCATGCGGCTGGAATTCTTTGAGATATTGGTGGATCGTGTTGGAGAACAAATCCGGAGAAGGGACACACAAATGCGGTTTTCTATATCACCGGCGGAGCGTTTGATGGTGACCCTTCGGTAAGTTATCTACCGTTTAAAATGTTTCAGATTCTGCAGGCTTTTATTGTTATGTTATGGCTTGTAGTTTGTATAATTTTACTTTTTTCCCTTTTTTTAACAGATTCCTGGCAACTGGAGAATCCTTCACCTCCCGCCATTTCCAGTTCCGGATTGGGATTTCCACTATTGCTGGAATTGTACAACAGACCTGCAGGGCATTATGGGATTCTCTACAGGAGGAATACATTCCAGAGCCAACACAGGAGAGGTGGCTGGAGATTGCCGACAAGTTTCAAGAAATCTGCCAGTTTCCAAACTGCATCGGTGCCGTGGATGGCAAGCATATCAGGATTGTGAAACCCATTGGATCTGGTTCACAGTTTTACAACTATAAGAAATACTTTTCTATTGTGCTGATGGCCATTTCGGATGCAAACTGCAAATTCATTTCCGTGGACATCGGTGCATACGGTCGTTCTAATGACTCTCAGGTATTCAAGATCTCCACCATGGGCCGTCGCTTGTATGGAGACAATTTTGACTTCCCACCTCCAAGACCACTCCCTGGAACAACAGGCCCACCAATGCCTTTTGTGTGCGTTGGCGACGATGCTTTTCAGCTTTCTAAACACCTACTCAAACCATATGGTAGTCGTGAATCTATAACTATAGGTTAACCAGAGCGCGAAGAGTGGTGGAGTGCGCGTTTGGAATTTTAACTGCCAAATGGAGAGTCCTGTTAACGGCCATGAAAATGAAAACAGAGACTGTGGATGAGGTGGTGAAGGCCTGTGTAATCCTGCACAACTTTGTCCTTTCAAAGGAACCTGTTTCCATAGAAGAAAATCTGTCTGTGGGATTATGAGCAGCAAACTTTTCGGAGTACTGGCTCAGTGGCAAGAATGAGGGACACCTTTGCAGACCATTTTGTGACACCAGAGGGACAAGTGGACTGGCAAGATGACATGATATAATTTTCTTCATACCAATTGTGAGTAACCTTTTTTTTTTTGTTTTTTTTTTATCTGAAATTTTACCAAGTGTTTGGTTTTCCCAAGCATTGTGTTACCATGTGATTTGGTTTACCAAGTTTTTTTTTTTTTTTTAAGTTTTACACTTTGCAGTGTTACCAATTGTTGGGTACCAAGCGTAAAGTTTTACCAAGTGTTGTGTACCTAGCGTTGTTTTACACTTACAAATGTTACCAAGTGTTGTGTACCAAGCGTTTTACACTTTGAAATGTTCACAAGTGTTGGGTACCAAATGTTGTGCTACCAAGTGTTGTTTTTTTGTACCTTGTACACCACCGGTGTACTGTGAAATATTACCCAGTGTTGTGTGTTGTGTTACCAAGTGTTGTGTTACCAAGTGTTGTGTTTACCTTTTACACCACTGGTGTAATTTGAATATTTCCAAAGAAAGAAGCAAAAAAGAAACATCACAATAAAGTTTTTTGAAAAAAAAACAGTTTATTTCTGAATTTGTAATAACTGTATTTTTTGGTGTTTTTTTAAATTTTTTTTTTGTATCTTAAACCTTTTTTGTAACTTTCTTTTTTTTGGTATATATTACCTTTTTTGTAACTTTTTTTGGTATAGATTACCTTGTTTGTACATTTTTTTTTTTTTTTATAACAGAAAAAACATTACAAAGTGTGATAATGTTGGGTGGAGATAGTATTGGAGGGGTTAACAGGGTTGACCACATCGAGGAGGGGGGTAGGGGACTGGGGAGGGAATTGGTGAGGACGAGAAGTGGAAGGGGGGGTTTAACACATGTGGTTGGGACGGGAGTGGATGGACAGACGAGGTTTGTGGGTACATTGAAGGTGTATGTGGGGGTGGGTATGGTGAGGGCATTGGGGTATAATGCAATGGGGAAGGAAGGTACTGGGAAGAATGGAATGGGGAACTAGAGAAAGGAGAGGGAGTGGTAGGAGGAGGGACGGCTGTATGATGGATGGTGGTGGAAGGATGGACGGGGGAAGGATGGACTGTGGAAGGATAGACAGGGGAAGGATGGACAGAGGGAGGATGGACAGAGGGAGGATGGACATGGGGAGGATGGGATGCTTCTGCTAGTACTTCCACTAGAGCATTCTGACAGGCTTGCATCACACGCATCTGCTGGTGAGTACTTAAACCTTCCATTTGCCGGACAACAGATTGAAAAAAGGTATGTCTCGGTGTCTGGTTTGATTCTAAATTCATCTGTTCCATGTATCTTCTGAGTTCCATGATACTTTGATTGATCATGGTCAACCCAGAAGATAACCGTTCTCCATAAGTGTGGAAACCATGCTGAACAGATGAGTTTAGACTCAAACAGTCAGACAAGGTCATCCTTTCCTGACTCCTCAGACGCTGCCGGCCAGAACCAAAAGTTGGTCGAGATGTTGCGGCAGTGTCTGAGGGGTGGGGAACAGGGAACAAGTCGTCACCAGCAGCTTCATGTGATGAAGTCTGCCCTGCTGCTCCAGTGCTGGTGGAGGGGATAGAGGGATGAGACAAGAGGGTAGGTACAGAGGGGTCGGATACCTCGATGTGGTCACCGGGGGTGGTCTCACTAGGGATCACTCCAGAGGGATGCAACTCTGATGCAGACTCCTGAGTGCTGCAGATGGTGCTAAAAAAAAGGAGAAAAAATGTATATTAAAAATATTGATATTTAATTTAAGTCTGCTGAAAAAAAATTTGGTCAAACATTTCTACTACAGAAATGGTTTGGGGAATATTTACCTTCTGCACACCATTGTTGATCGCAGGAACGCCAGGGCTTTGTAGTTCTTGTACTGGGGTCCCCGGCGTCCTCCCGATCCACTCGGGGTCTGCATCTCCTTGTTGTAGTCCCTCTTGAAGCGATCCCGGAGCGACCGCCACCGTGTGATAACCCTTTCACCTGTGAAGCAAAAAAAAAAAAAAATGGGTTTAGTATTCAACACTTCACATGCTGTAATATAAGTTACTGAAGTTGTAATACTTACGCACAAAATCCCTGGCCCTCGCATTGAGTTCTTCCCAGTTCTCAATAACTGAAGAACAGACCTCATCCCAGAGCCGTCGGGTGGTTGGTTGGTCGGCGTGTAGACCGTTTGCCATGTTCCACAGCGGCTCCCGGTTTTCCACCTCACGGATGAGTTCATCAGTATCGATCATGACACCCTCCTCCAGATGTCTCCGGGGAGCACGCTGTGAAACCTGTGAAGATAAAAAACAAAACAAAAAACAAAAAATTACATTCTATTCAAACACATGATGTTCATTTAAACAATTATCCAAATAGGGTTACTTACCGTTTGCCGACCAACAGATGCATCACCTTGACGACCCTGGGATGTCCTGGGAGTCACTCTAGTGCGGGCACCGGATTCTGAAGACTGTGGGAAAAAAAAAAAATTTTGTTTGGATGGATGCGTAGTTATGGTGTGTGCACTGTGATGAATGTTTGTGTTGGGTGTAGCATTATGTATCTGTGTATGTGCTAAACTTACACTCTGTGCGCCCCCTCCTTGCGTCTCTCCACCCTGCACGTCTCCTCCTGGAAGCTCCTCTGAATCAGCTTCCTGTTAAAACATAATAGGATAGTGTTTTTAACCCCAAAAAAAAATTAGTTTAAATAAAAAAAAAAAAAAATTTTTTACCTCAGCTCGCTGATGATGTGAGGGGGAGCTTTCAGGAGAAGACATTACGGTTTGGGGCAGCTGCGTTGGCAGCTGCAGTGCTTCCTGAAGTGATCTGCAAGTATAAAGACACTTGTTAAGCTACTATACAAAGGCTCATAATAAGCTTTCAGGCCTTTATACTTACAGGGAAACTAATATTTGGCTGGCCGTCTCTGCTTCGGCCTAACTGGCCGTCTCTGCTGCGGCCTGGCTGACAGTTTCTGCTGCGGCCTGGCTGACCGTCTCCGCTGCGACCTGGCTGGTGGTGCTTGCTGAAGTGATCTGCAAGTATAAAGACAATTGTTAAGCTACTATACAAAGGATCATAATAAGCTTTCAGGTCTTTATACTTACAGGGAAACTAATGGTTGCCTGTACTCTGCCGCGGCCTGGCTGTTCATCTCTGCTGCGGTCAGGGTGACTGTCTCTGCTGCGGCCTGACCAGTCATCTCTGCTGTGTTCTCGCCGGTCGTCTCATTCACCATCCCTGCTGCGGCCTGGCTGGCCGTGTCTGCTGCTGCTTTTCTGGTGGCGCTTCATTGAGTGATCTGCAAGTATAAAGAAAATGATATGAAAGTTTAAAAAAAAAATATATATTAATTTGTATATAATGTGTAATTCCCTGAAACTAAGTATACGCAATTTTAAGTGTTTGCATGTCTACATTCCCTTATCTCTCACCGAGTGTAACCACAGTGATTGAAGGTGTGTAATATTTTGTGTAAACCCACTTTCTTTGCATGTGTTTTGTAACTGAGTGTAACCAGTGATTGAAGGTGTGTAATTGCTGTGTATACCAGTGTTTGCATTCCCTGAAACTCTCACCGAGAGTGTAACCAGTGATTGAAGGTGTGTAATTGCTGTGTATACCAGTGTTTGCATTCCCTCAAAAACTCTCACCGAGAGTGTAACCAGTGATTGAAGGTCTCACCGAGTGTAACCAGTGATTGGAGGTGTGTAATTGCTGTGTATACCAGTGTTTGCATTCCCTGAAACTCTCACCGAGAGTGTAACCAGTGATTGAAGGTCTCACCGAGTGTAACCAGTGATTGAAGGTGTGTAATTGCTGTGTATACCAGTGTTTGCATTCCCTGAAACTCTCACCGAGAGTGTAACCAGTGATTAAAGGTCTCACCGAGAGTGTAACCTGTGATTGAAGGTGTTTAATTTCTGTGTATATCCACACTGTGTTTGCATGTTTTTGAATTCCCTGAAAAACTCAGCTGTGTATACCCAGATTTTTTTCATGGTATGTTGCAATCTCTCACTTTTAACCACACTTGTATACCCAAAAATTTAAAGTACCTTTATGGTAACTTAATTTTACCTTTTTTAAAATGATACAAAGGAGATTTTTTCAAAACAGTTTATTTATTTATTTTTTTTGTATAATTTTTTTTCCAACAAATAGGAGCTACTCTGCTCTTTATTTTAAATACCACAATAAATGAAAAATAAAAAAACACCAATTTACAACAGATACATTAATCACACCACAATTGCAAATATGAAAATAAAATCCAATAAACATGCAAAAGAACAAAAATTAAAATATTTTAAAAAAAACCCCACAAGCATGCATAAAACACAGCCTGGCCACACACACTCCAGGGATCTTGCAGGTGGAAGATTTGCAACTGAGTTTGATATTCTATCAGTCAGGCTGGTGTTTGATGTCTGGTTCGGTGTCTTCAGTGTGGCTGTTGCCCAATTACACCACATACAATACCAGTTAGGCCGGTTGCACATTTGCACTTTATAGCGCAGCGATGACCTGCACACGGCTGCCGCTAATCACCACCCCATCCGGTCATCACCGCCTACTAGCACACATGGACGCTTGGGATCTGCGCACCCTATCTTTAGTATGGGGTGCGCAGATGGTGCGCTGGCAGGATTTTACTGTGTGCTGCGCACTTTTGAAGGTGTGCCATGAGCGCCAAAATGCAACATGCTGCGTTTGGCGCACAAGGGCACACCTTCAAAAGTGCGCAGCACACAGTAAAATCCTGCCAGCGCACCATCTGCGCACCCCATACTAAAGATAGGGTGCGCAGATCCCAAGCGTTCATGTGCGCTAGTAGGCGGCGATGACCGGATGGGGCGGGGATTAGTGGCGGACGTGTGCAGGTTATCGCTGCGCTATAAAGTGCAAATATGAAACCGGCCTTACACCACACAATCACAGCAAGAAATACAATATTACAGTTGTATGAAAATAAAATGCAGTACACATGCAACAGAAAAAAAAAAAGATGGAAAAAAAAAATGCATTACACACACACACAGGCCATACATACACACATACACACGCAAGCACGCTCCAGGGGTCTTGCAGGTGGTAGACTTGCAGCTGGGCAGACAAGTTTTATAGCTCTAGTTCAATCTTCTATCAGGCTGCAGTCGGATGTCTTGCTTGGTGTCTTCAGTGTTGCTGGTGCCGGATTGTCTGGGCCCAATTACACCACATACCATACACCACTCAATCACAGCATAAAAAATACAATATAATTACAGTTGTATGAAAATAAAATGCAGTACACAAGCAACAGAAAAAAAAGTATAAAAAAAAAAACACAGACATGCAACACTCGCAGACCACACACACACACACAGGCAGGCTACACACTAGCAGGCCATACACACACACACACAGAAATGTCATAAATAGGTATACTCACACTTGTTGGTGAGCTGGTACCGGCAGGCCTCTTGATAGCTGTGTGGCTGTCTGCAGGCTTGGTGGCTGTCTGCAAGCTTGGTGGCTGTCTAGCAGGGTTGGTGGCTGTCTAGCAGGCTTGATGGGTGTCTAGCAGGCTTGATGGGTGTCTAGCAGGCTTGGTGGGTGTCTGGCAGGCTTGGTGGGTGTCTGGCAGGCTTGGTGGGTGTCGTCTGGCAGGCTTGGTGGGTGGGTGGCTTGGTTCCTGGCTGGCTTGCTGGCTGACTGCTACTGCATGTCTGGGCCCAATTAGCCCACCTTATATAGTTTTGGGACTGTCTGGAAAAGTATCTTTTTTCTGGGCATGCGCAGTACGATTTTGCGGATCCTGCCGGCGGATTCCGCAAAATCGCGGATCCACCGCCCATAGGCGCCCATTCTACCGCATGGCGGATGACGGCGGATCCACCATCATCCGCCATTTTGACGGCGAAAAAAACGTTACAAGCTCCGTCCCCCTCAGACAGAATCCGCAAGGAATTTTGCGGATCCGCCGACTTCCAGACGCAACGGACGACCATCCGTCAAAATCCACCACTAATGTATCCCAATGGGGGAAATGGCGGATCCGCAACAAGAAGAAGCGGATCCGCCATTTTCAAATTTTGGTGGATTTTGGCTGATGGCAAAAAACTGAAGTGTGAAAGAGGCCTTAGTTCCAGTGAAAAGAAATCTTAATCTTTAGCACAAGACATTGTGGACAATTGTAGCTTCCGGATTTGTGGGAGCAGTTTGGGGAAGGTTCTTCTCCGTTCTCCATGACTGTGCCCAGTGCACAAGGTCCATACAGAAATGATTGTGCCGAACCAAAAGAAAAACCCAAATTTACGGTCGACAATAGGAATATATTAAAAATAAATAAAATATTAAAACATAAATGAGATTAAAATACCTTTATTATACAATAGTGGTACAAATATATAGAAAAGCAATGTGTGCTCAAATTGATTAAAATATATACCTATATAGGTTTAGTAAACAACATACACAACGGTCCACATGTATGAGAAAAATTGTAATTACACCCTCTTTATACTTGCCCTATGAGAAAGTGACATAAGATATAAAGAGCCAAACCTAATATATCTAGGCTCAAAAAAAGTGTCTACGTGAAAGAAACTCCAAAAAAACATCCTATTGTATTTAAGAGTAAAATACCTTAATAATGCCTCATGAAGTCAAATATAATGGAGACGATTCTCAATATCATGAGAAAAAGGAGGACATAGAATCCATTTCCATTGCAAAACATGTATAAATTTATTTATCAAAAAGAAGGACACATATCAGAGATACAGGATATTACAAAATCCAATAAAATGGGTAATCACATAAGGCCCGATACTAGAAAAACAAACAAGTGGGCAGCCTGTGATGGGAATGGATATCCGAAGTCAATACCACAAAAATTAATGATGTAAAATGATTAAGCAATGAAATGTAGTTATTCTACCCGCCAAAGAAGTATATGGTGGAATATATTAGTGCAGAGGTCACCAAAAAATTATTTTCCCCCTGGGGCAATATTATATCATGCATGTAGCCCAGATGAGTAATACAGGTGATACCAATAATGACTGCACTAAATGTAAACAAGCTAACATATTCCACCACTGGATCTGTGCAAGGCTCAGCTACATAACATGTGATAGAGAATAATATGGCATGTGAATGAGAACAATGTGGGAAAAGACAAAGTGTGCTTAAATAAGCTGGATAAACATACCCATCATGTCCAGATACGTGACAGGCGCCGACTTGTGTACCCCTACGCGCGTTTCGCGGTATGCAGGACCGCTTCCTCGGGGGGCGTGGCTATTATTGTGAACATCCCAGTTATATGACTGGCTGGGAGAAGTCACCTGACTGCCGTGAGCCTATCATGGAATGAGCCCCACACATGCGCACATGTATCTATGACGCCACCTGTCAGTCAACTGGCGTCATCCAAAAGCGGCCAGCATCTGACCGCTACCTGGGTAACCGCCAGGACAGGCGGGCATAGTAAACAGACGCCACGTGAGGGCGGCCGGCGCTAGACCGCCACACAGGCAGCGTCCGTTCACTGACAGGTGGCGTCATAGATACATGTGCGCATGTGTGGGGCTCATTCCATGATAGGCTCACGGCAGTCAGGTGACTTCTCCCAGCCAGTCATATAACTGGGATGTTCACAATAATAGCCACGCCCCCCGAGGAAGCGGTCCTGCATACCGCGAAACACGCGTAGGGGTACACAAGTCGGCGCCTGTCACTAGAGTTGAGCGATACCGTCCGATACTTCAAAGTATCGTATCGGATGGTATCGGCCGATCTTTAAAAAAGTATCGGTATCGCCGATTCCGATACCGGAAGTCCCATTCAAGTCTATGGGACTTCCGGTATCGGAATAAGAAAAACCCTTTCCTGCCCTTGTACAGCCTCTCTGGGGTCTGTACGGGCCTTTCGGGGGGCTGTGCCGGCCTGCCAGGGGGTCTGTGCAGGCTCCGGTGGTCTGTGCCGGCCTGCCGGGGGGCTGTGCAGGCTCCGGGGGGCTGTGCCGGCCTGCCGGGGGGCTGTGCCGGCCTGCCGGGGGGCTGTGCAGGCTCCGGGGGGCTGTGCCGGCCTGCCGGGGGGCTGTGCCGGCCTGCCGGTGGTCTGTGCAGGCTTCGGGGGTCTGTGCAGGCATCGTCCCATGGGACTACAAGTCCCATCGGGCGATGCCTGCTACCATGACAGTGATTGACACATTAGCCAATGATGGGACAGTAGTAGTCCCATCATCCGGCTAATGTGTTAAATGTAAAAAAAAATAAAAAAAAATTACATGCTACATACATACAACATGCATACTACATACATGCTACATTCATACTACATACTACATACATGCTACATTCATACTACATAAATACTACATGCAACATACATACTACATATATACTACATACATACTACATATATACTACATGCATGCTACATACATACTACATACTACATACATACTACATACATGCTACATGCATGCTACATGCATGCTACATGCATACTACATGCATGCTACATACATACTACATGCATGCTACATACATACTACATGCTACATACATACCACATACATACTACATACATACTACATATATACTACATGCATGCTACATACATACTACATGCTACATACATACCACATACATACATGCTACATGCTACATACATACATACATACTACATGCATGCTACATACATACTACATGCTACATACATACTACATGCTACATACATACATACATACTACATATATACTACATGCATGCTACATACATACTGCATGCTACATACATACTACATACATACTACATACATACCACATATATACTACATACATACAATACATTCATACAATACATACATAGACATACAGTACATATAACATAGAGTAACATACTTACCAATACTTGTCACATTGTTCCCCGAAGCCATTGTCGTCTACGGAATAAATATTAACATAACAAACCACAAAAATACTCACCCACGATCCGAAGCAGTCCACGAGTGTGTCCCACGACGATCTTGGGTAGAGAACTGCAGCATCAGATGATGCTGCCGTTCTCTACGGGCTGCAGGAATCCAATGACGGAAGGTAGGTATCCTTCCGCACTGTATTCCTCCGCCACTTAAAAAAAAAAAAGTCCCTAGTCTCACTTTATGCCATTGCTGCGTGGGAAATTCCCACACAGCAATGGCATAAAGTGAGACTAGGGACTTTTTTTTTTTTAAGTGGCGGAGGAATACAGTGCGGAAGGATACCTACCTTCCGTCATTGGATTCCTGCAGCCCGTAGAGAACGGCAGCATCATCTGATGCTGCAGTTCTCTACCCAAGATCGTCGTGGGACACACTCGTGGACTGCTTCGGATCGTGGGTGAGTATTTTTGTGGTTTGTTATGTTAATATTTATTCCGTAGACGACAATGGCTTCGGGGAACAATGTGACAAGTATTGGTAAGTATGTTACTCTATGTTATATGTACTGTATGTCTATGTATGTATTGTATGAATGTATTGTATGTATGTAGTATATATGTGGTATGTATGTAGTATGTATGTAGTATGTATGTAGCATGCAGTATGTATGTAGCATGCATGTAGTATATATGTAGTATGTATGTATGTATGTAGCATGTAGTATGTATGTAGCATGTAGTATGTATGTAGCATGCATGTAGTATATATGTAGTATGTATGTATGTATGTAGCATGTAGCATGTATGTAGTATGTATGTGGTATGTATGTAGCATGTAGTATGTATGTAGCATGCATGTAGTATATATGTAGTATGTATGTAGTATGTATGTGGTATGTATGTAGCATGCATGTAGTATGTATGTAGCATGCATGTAGCATGCATGTAGCATGCATGTAGCATGCATGTAGCATGTATGTAGTATGTATGTAGTATGTATGTAGTATGTATGTGGTATGTATGTAGCATGTAGTATGTATGTAGCATGTAGTATGTATGTAGCATGCATGTAGTATGTATGTAGTATTTTTTTTTTTTTTTTTTTAACATTTAACACATTAGCCGGATGATGGGACTACTACTGTCCCATCATTGGCTAATGTGTCAATCACTGTCATGGTAGCAGGCATCGCCCGATGGGACTTGTAGTCCCATCGGACGATGCCTGCACAGACCACCGGCAGGCCGGCACAGCCCCCCGGAGCCTGCACAGACCACCGGCAGGCCGGCACAGCCCCCTGGCAGGCCGGCACAGCCCCCCGGAGCCTGCACAGCCCCCCGGCAGGCCGGCACAGCCCCCCGGCAGGCCGGCACAGACCCCCACAGGGTGCACAGACCACCGGCAGGCCGGCACAGCCCCCCGGCAGGCCGGTACAGACCCCGGGCAGTCCACACAGCCCCCCCGGCAGGCCGGCACAGCCCCCCGGAAGGCCCGAAATGACGGCGCATCATGATGCGCACACACCGCGCATCATGATGACGTCAGTCTGTCAATCAACTTTGAACTTCCGATTCCGATGCCGAATTCCGATATTGAAAAAATATCGGAAGTCGGTATCGGAATTCCGATACAGCAAGTATCGGCCGATACCCGATACTTGCGGTATCGGAATGCTCAACACTACCTGTCACGTATCTGGACATGATGGGTATGTTTATCCAGCTTATTTAAGCACACTTTGTCTTTTCCCACATTGTTCTCATTCACATGCCATATTATTCTCTATCACATGTTATGTAGCTGAGCCTTGCACAGATCCAGTGGTGGAATATGTTAGCTTGTTTACATTTAGTGCAGTCATTATTGGTATCACCTGTATTACTCATCTGGGCTACATGCATGATATAATATTGCCCCAGGGGGAAAATAATTTTTTGGTGACCTCTGCACTAATATATTCCACCATATACTTCTTTGGCGGGTAGAATAACTACATTTCGTTGCTTAATCATTTTACATCATTAATTTTTGTGGTATTGACTTCGGATATCCATTCCCATCACAGGCTGCCCACTTGTTTGTTTTTCTAGTATCGGGCCTTATGTGATTACCCATTTTATTGGATTTTGTAATATCCTGTATCTCTGATATGTGTCCTTCTTTTTGATAAATAAATTTATACATGTTTTGCAATGGAAATGGATTCTATGTCCTCCTTTTTCTCAAAAAAAGTGTCTGTGTACTAAGGACAAAAATACAAGAGTGTAAAACCAACAGCGGTGAAATTTCATCCAAATATATAAAGTGCAAAGTGCTAAGTGCAAAAATAGCAACAAGGGTGGAAAAGGACAAATGAGGGTGTATACCTTTAAGGACCGCTGGTAAATGAGCAACACAGCCCCGACACGCGTTTCGGAATGAATCCTTCGTCAGGGGGTGGTGTGTGTGCTATAACCAGTCTCCCTAAATACTCCTTTGCATGTAGCATGAGGTAAGATTCAGCCTATTGCGGTGCGCATGCCGCCACGATGTCTCAGACATATCACCCGCCCCCCGTCACGTGACTGGTAACCTAGCAACAGAAATACCAGACACGGACAAAGGAAAAATGGTTGTGGAAGATTGGTGGTGAAGAACATAATGAACTAGACCAGAGAATGTGAACCCGGCCTTTCCCCAAGATCAGTGTCTTACATCACAATCTGCCCTCCATTCATTCTTTATTCATGCCGCCCAACTTTTACAATAAGCCAGTGCTCTAATGTCACCTAGTTCTGTATATGTGCCCAACACGTAATTCCAAACAAAAGCCTACTGACCTGAAAATTCATGTTGCCAGGTCATTTTTATCACAAAATGAACTCTATAAAATCGAAACTCAAGAAATAATGGCTAAACTGCATTTTTTTTCACCATTTTCATTTTTTGAGGATTTTTGTACGAGTACATTATATGGTAAAGTAAAAGATGTTATTCAAAACTACAAGTCGTCCTGCAAAACATGAGCCCTCATACAGTAGAGTAAAAAACTTATGGCTCTTGGAAGAAGAGGAGATAAAAGCACAAAAAAATATAAAAAGCACAAATGGTTTTAGGGGGAAGAAGTTAAGAACTAGGAATCGAAGCACTAGGCATGCAAGGGCTCTTGGCATCTCCTCTAGCTTTTCCCATTGACAAGTGTCACCTCCCGACCTGTAGATAAAGGTCCTGCTTCACTAAGTAACAACTCAAAATTTTTATAAATGTTCTCTATTCTGGACAATGAAGGTCCTTAATAGAGGACCTTTTCTATGGATGCCTAAGAAAGAAGCCATGGAATATAGGGTTCTACTACACCAGAAATGCACTTTAATGCCTTTCCGACATCAGGCGTAATAGTACGTCGATGTCGGATTTCCCCTGTTTTGTGTGGGCTCCGGTGCTGAGTCAGCACCTTTCCAGGTACATGTCAGCTGATATATACAGCTGACATGTGCCTACAACAGCCGCGGGTGGAATCACAATCCACCCATGGCTGTTAACTAGTTAAATGCCGAGGTCAATCTATGACAGCGGCATTTAACTCGTGCTTATCGGAAGTGCATCGTAAATCCTGCCCATTGGTGACCCCGTCACATGATCGCTAGTCATCGATAGGTCGGCATGACAACCAGAGTTTTCCAGAAGACCTCTACGGTTGTCATTGCTGGATTGCTATGAGCGCTGCCCGGCAGTCGGCCCTCATAGCAAGTGAGCATTTCTGCCACACACAGGCAAACTGATCATTGCTTGTGTGTAGCAGAGGCAATAGAAGTAGTGCAGCTTCTAGTCTTCCATGCATGGAGACTATTAAAGCATGCAAAAAGTTAAAAAAAATATTTTTATAAATATATAAAAAATAAAAATAATATTGAAATCACCTCCTTTTCAACCAATTAAAAAAAAAATCAATAAAAAAAATCAAACATACATATATTTGGTATCGCTGTGTTCAGAATCGCCCAATCTATCAATATAAAAACAAAAAATAACCTGATCGCTGAACAATGTAAAGAGAAAAAAATTCCAAACGTCATAATTACGATTTTTTTGGTTGCCGCAACATTTCAATAAAATGCAATAACGGATTGTATCTAAATTAAAATCTTACCAATAAAAACGGCAGCAAAAAATAAGCCCTCACCAAGCCCAAGATCATGAAAAATGGATACGCTACAAATCTCGGAAAATGGCATCATTTTTTTTTTTTTTTAGCAAACATGATATGTTAAAACCAGTGGTGTCATTCAAAAGTACAACTTGTCCCATAAAAATCAAGCAAGCCCTCACATGGCCATATTGACCAAAAAATAAAAAAGTTATGGCTTCTGGGAAGAAGGAGCGCAAAAGCGCCACAACGAAAATACCTCTGGTCGTGAAGGGGTTAAGATAATCATAGAATAATGAAACCCCAAAAACTTCCCAGAGGAGAGTTATGACTTCAGAATTTGGATTATTACTTTCTATTCTCAAGGCCAACACCCCTGTTAGGACACACAGGTGCTTCTCACAAAATTAGAATATCATCAAAAAGTTAATTTATTTCAGTTCTTCAATACAAAAAGTGAAACTCCTATATTCCATAGAGTCATTACACACAGAGTGATCTATTTCTAGGGTTTATTTCTGCTAATGTTGATGATTAAATTAACTTTTTGATATTCTAATTTTGTGAGAAGCACCTGTAATTTCTTCATTTAATTTTCACCTGCCCCCACATTTCCCAGTACAAACTAT
Organism: Dendrobates tinctorius; assembly: GCF_039654945.1. NCBI lineage: Eukaryota > Metazoa > Chordata > Amphibia > Anura > Dendrobatidae > Dendrobates > Dendrobates tinctorius. The sequence goes on from NW_027361784.1 coordinate 33,802,027, forward strand.
GTACCTTAGTAAATATATCTCAAGAACCTGATAAGGCTGGTGGACTTACTAAGTAAAGCCATGTCAGAATGGTTGTCGAATTCTGATATTTAAATTAACCTTTTTTGGAATACAGCTAAAGAGTAAAAGTGTATTTAGTCTCCGCTCACCCGGCGTGAATTACAGCTGCAGCTTGTAGTGAGCAGTGTGAGATCTCTGCAGCACAGAAGAGGAACGCTGAGAAGCTGTCATTCAAGCTAGGTTGGTGGAGGAGAGACACTGAGGAGCTCTCAATGAAGCTAGGAGGGTAAAGATTCAACTGCACAGGGTAGTGACACTGAGGATCTGTCAATCTAGCTAGGTGGGTGGAAATTCAGCTGCAGGGAGGAAGGACACTGAGGATCTGTCAACCTACCGTAGCTAGTTGGGTGAAGATTCAGCAGTGGGGAGATGGGGAGCTAAATGGGGAAATTCATCAGCAACAGAGAGGACAGACATTGAGGATCTGTCAAGCAAGGAGTAGGAGGGACTTTGAGTAGCTGCCGATCAGGTTAAATGGGTTGAGATTCAACAACAGCAGAGAGGGGTGACACTTAGGATCTTCCATTCAAGCAGGAGTAGGAGGGACATCGTGTAGCTGCCGACCAGGCCAGGTGGGTGGAGATAAAGCAGCAGGGAAGATGGGCACAGAAGGGATGTAAGTTAGGCTAGATAAGGAGAAGGTCAACAGCAGAGAGGAGGGACACTTAAGAGCCGTCAATCAAGCTAGATGAGTGTAGATTCTGTATTAAAGAGGATGGACACTAAATTAATGTCAATTAGGCTAGATAGGAAGTAGCAGCAGAGACGAGCTGTCATTCAGGCTAGGTGACTGGAAATTGAGCTAAAACTTTCAAAAAGAATTGTAAAACCACAAATATAGATTTTCACATTAAGTACACCAGCCTTATCAGGTTTAAGATATCTATTTAAAAATCTATGTAGCTAAATACATCATTTCATTCTTTTCATTGTGGCACAGCTGCAGTTCTATACATATCTGAAGAAAACAATGTGTGATAATAACATGAGCGCTACAGACCCAAATAATGAATTCAACTCTGCCTCATCTAACAAAGTCAGCTCTTCTGTTAAAAATGCTCGTCATCATCACCTGAAGGAACCGACCTGTCCATGGTCCTGAAATCTCTAATTTATGCCTAATGGTGCACATTTTCTTTAAAGGGAATGTGTCAGTAGGATCAACCCCCCTAAGCTGTCTATATGGACCTGCAGGTCATAGGAAGCTGAATACAATGACACTTTGATATCTGCTGTCCGATCTCGTATTCCAGAGAAATCAACGTTTCTTAATATATAAATGAGCTGCTAAGATCTCTGGGCTGGACTTAGATCTCACTGAGAATCCACCTTCAGAGCTAATTATTATAAATGAAAGGGGTATTACCAGTGTGTATTAGAAGGAGAAAGACCTTCTAATTCACACTGCCATTTTCAAAGAATTGTGCTGCTTGAGGAATGGACTTGTGGTCCAGACTTATTGAGGTAGGAACCTCAGCACCACAAAAGGAAATGAGACTGTAGGTCTTGCTGCTGTGTAAATTTATATTGATCTGGCAAGGAGTCAAAAACAGATATGGTGTAATGTTTTGACCAGGAGCATTCTTTGTCAAGGACATCTGTTGCGGGTGCAGGTAGGCGGAAATCTAGTAGAGCAATGACGTAAATCGTAAAATCCCTTTCATGTCAAGGAGGACCTGTGTGGAGCAAGAGCCGGGAATCAGGAAATATGGCAAGAAGGGTGTCCTGAACAAAGGCGGCTGCAGGTCGACACTTTGGACCATATATTTTTTCCTTGCTAGAGATGGGCAAACAGTAAAGTTCAGGGTCCGTACTGAACACCTACTGTTCAGCATAGACCCCAAACATGGAATTCTTGAGGAAGTCCTTGTTACAGTTTGAGCTTGACACCTCCAATATTGGGTGTTTCCCATGCTGTCATCTGCATAATAGTGCGAGAAACACTTGCTGCTATGATCGGCAGTAAGATTATTAACACTGGTCAGATTGCCAGCAGCTGTGACCGGCAGTAAAAAGTTTACCTCCAGTCAGAAATGCGTTGCCTGATTAGAGTGTACTAATCCCATCAGCCTATGCTTGTTGCCACTAATAACAGCAAGATCAGGCACTGCTGATGGGACTATTCAATAGCTATAAGTAAATTTTAAAAATGGTGTGAGTTTCTCTCTATTTTTGATAATCAGCATGACAAAACTGACAGCTGTGGGCTGCAACCCTCAGCTGTCAGCTTTATCATGGCTGCTTATCAAGAATAGAGGGGTCATCATGCCATTTAAAAAAAAAAATATTTAAATAAATAATTTTAAAAAATGGCGTGGGCTCCCCTCCATTTTTGACAACCAGCCAAGCTAAAGCAGACAGCTTGGGGCTGGTATTCTCAGGCTGCTAAGTGGCCATGGATTTGGCTCCCTCAGCCTAAAAATAGAAGCCCGCAGCCACTGCAGAAATGGTGTATCTATTAGATGCGCAAATTCTGGCACTTTTCCTGGCTGTTCCCACTTGCCCTGTGGGGGTGGAATGTGGGGTTCATATTTGTGCTTTTTGTGTTACGTCTGTATAGTAAGATGACAGCAAGCCCATGGCATAGTAATGGAGAGGAGTCTATAAGACACCTATCCATTACGAACCCCCATAGTCATGTTGAAAATAAGCATACAGCATGAATAAAGTCATTTATTTGAAATAACAATGCAAACTGTTTATTTTTTTATTTTTAAATAAAAAAGTAAAAGTTATACTCACGTCCATTAAATTGAAGCCTTCATCCCCTGTAAAAAAAAGAAAAAGAAAAGAAAAATAGTACAGGAAAGATGTATATCTTTGTACCGTGTTAGCCAGTAGATAGAAAAATATTCAGGATTGAGAGTCCTCAGTAGTTGATACCTTCTAATGGCTAACTGAAAAGATGAGTAGTCTCGAAAGTTTGCAATGTATTACCATCTTTTCAGTTAGCCATTAAAAGGTATCAACTACTGAGGACTCTCAATCCTGAATATTTTTCTAAGAAAAATAGTAAAAATAATAAAATAAAATAATAAACAACAATAATACTTACCTAACATCCTGTAAAAAAAAACAAAAATAAAAAAACAACCATATCCCTCTCCTGTCTGACATACTGTGCTATGCTATAATCCATATCGGCGATAAGTGGTTTTCAACCTGGATGGTGCCAAGATGCGACCGTCCAGGCTGGAAACCCTGGAGAATGAGCTGCTGCGAGCACAGCATCAGTCACTAGCAGTGACATCATCAAGGTTACCACAGGTCACTGAGGCTGCATTCCCATACTTCGCTGTGAGCTGTGCCGATGAACTGCAGTTACCTCAGTGAGATCACTGCTATTACTGTGAAAAAAAAATCTCATGGTGCAGCGCTGAGCTCAGTGAGTTCACTGTGAGGAATTTGAACTATGGTGAACTCACTGAGCACAGAGCTGAGCCATGAGACTTTTTGTCACTGGGCTAGCTGTGATCTCACTAAGGTCACCACAGTTCATTGGACTGGCTTACAACAAAAAGAGCTGGGAATGTAGCTTTAGTTGATGTCACCACTAGTCACCTAATTCTCCTGTAGTTTTCAGCCTAGACAGTCACATCTTGGCACTGCCCAGGTTGAAAACAAGTGAGGGATATTTTTTGTTTTTTTTACAGGAGATCAGGGCTTCAATGGAATGGTTTTTAGGTGAGTATTATTGTTGTTTAATATTGTCTGTTTTTTTACAGGAGATGTGGCCTTCAATGTAATGGTTGTAAGATGAGTATAACTTTGTTTTTTTATTTTTAAATAAAAAAGTAAAATGGTGTGTATTTTTATTTCAAATAAAGGACTTTATTCTGGCTGAGTGTTTATTTACAATATGACTATGGGGTTAGTAATGGAAAGGTGTCTTACATTTGGTGGGCTTGATGTTACTTGACTATACAAAGATGACATCACAAATATTAACCCCACAAATATTAACCACCCTTGCCACCACCACAGGGCAAATGGGAAAAGCTGGGCAGAGCACCAGATTTGGCACATCTAATTGATGGACCTTTTCTGGGGTGGTTACGGGCTGCTATTTTTAGGCTGGGGGGCTATATCCATGGCCCCACACCAGCCTGAGAAAATTAGCCTCGAGTTGTCTGATTTAGCTTGGCTGGTTGTCAAAAAAGGGGGGAAACCCAACATCGTTTTTTAAAATTAATTAAATTATGCAAAAAAACTGTATGGGGACTCATCTATTCCTGTTAACCAGTCATGATAAAGCTGACAGCTGAGGGTTTATAATAATCTCTGGAGGCAGATTCTCTGGGAGATCTATGCCCCACCCAAAGATCTTAACAGTTCATTAACATATTAGAAAAAATGGCTAAGATATTGGATCGCAGATATCAAGGTATCCAGCTTCCCATGACCTACATGTCCATATGGATGGCTTAAGAGGGTTTATCCTACTGATAGATTCCCTTCAACTTTCTGCTATTGTTAAAACTCTCCCCTGCTCAGAATTTCTGGAATTTGTATTAGATATTGGCTCTGTTTCCCATACAGTCATGGCCAAAAGTATTGACACCCCTGCAATTCTGTCAGATAATATTCAGTTTCTTCCTGAAAATGATTGCAAACACAAATTCTTTGATACTATTATCTTCATTTAATTTGTCTTAAATGAAAAAACACAACAGAGAATGAAGCAAAAAGCAAAACATTGATCATTTCACACAAAACTCCAAAAATGGGCCGGACAAAAGTATTGGCACCCTCAGCCTAATACTTGGTTGCACAACCTTTAGCCAAAATAACTGCGACCAACCGCTTCCGGTAACCATCAATGAGTTTCTTACAATGCTCAGCTGGAATTTTAGACCATTCTTCTTTGGCAAACTGCTCCAGGTCCCTGATATTTGAAGGGTGCCTTCTCCAAACTGCCATTTTTAGATCTCTCCACAGGTGTTCTATGGGATTCAGGTCTGGACTCATTGCTGGCCACCTTAGATGTCTCCAGTGCTTTCTCTCAAACCATTTTCTAGTGCTTTTTGAAGTGTGTTTTGGGTCATTGTCCTGCTGGAAGACCCATGACATCTGAGGGAGACCCAGCTTTCTCACACTGGGCCCTACATTATGCTGCAAAATTTGTTGGTAGTCTTCAGACTTCATAATGCCATGCACATGGTCAAGCAGTCCAGTGCCAGAGGCAGCAAAGCAACCCCAAAACATCAGGGAACCTCCGCCATGTTTGACTGTAGGGACCGTGTACTTTTCTTTGAATGCCTCTTTTTTCTCCTGTAAACTCTATGTTGATGCTTTTGCCCTAAAAGCTCTACTTTTGTCTCATCTGACCAGAGAACATTCTTCCAAAATGTTTTAGGCTTTTTCAGGTAAGTTTTGGCAAACTCCAGCCTGGCTTTTTTATGTCTCGGGGTAAGAAGTGGAGTCTTCCTGGGTCTCCTACCATACAGTCCCTTTTCATTCAGACGCCGACGGATTGTACGGGTTGACACCGTTGTACCCTTGGACTGCAGGGCAGCTTGAACGTGTTTGGATGTTAGTGGAGGTTCTTTATCCAACATCCGCACAATCTTGCGTTGAAATCTCTTGCCAATTTTTCTTTTCCGGCCACATCTAGGGAGGTTAGCCACAGTGCCATGGGCTTTAAACTTCTTGATGACACTGTGCACGGTAGACACAGGAACATTCAGGTCTTTGGAGATGGACTTGTAGCCTTGAAATTGCTCATGCTTCCTCACAATTTGGTTTCTCAAGTCCTCAGACAGTTCTTTGGTCTTCTTTCTTTTCTCCATGCTCAATGTGGTACACACAAGGACACAGGACAGAGGTTGAGTCAACTTTAATCCATGTCAACTGGCTGCAAGTGTGATTTAGTTATTGCCAACACCTGTTAGGTGCCACAGGTAAGTTACAGGTGCTGTTAATTACATAAATTAGAGAAGCATCACATGATTTTTCAAACAGTGCCAATACTTTTGTCCACCCTCTTTGTTATGTTTGGTGTGGAATTATATCCAATTTGGCTTTAGGACAATTCTTTTTGTGTTTTTTCATTTAAGACAAATTAAATGAAGATAATAATACCAAAGAATTTGTGTTTGCAATCATTTTCAGGAAGAAACTGAGTATTATCTGACAGAATTGCAGGGGTGTCAATACTTTTGGCCATGACTGTATTTATCCTTCCATATGTCTTACATAGGGAGGTTTTTTTAATGTGTGAAGTGCGCCTTGGAGACCAAGTTTTATTCTCACATTGACTTAACAGCTCAGAATTTACATTTTCACTTTCATTGTTTTCTATCAGAGAAATGTTCGATTCCATAGGGAATGTTCTTCACCTCGTAGCAGCAGGAGACAACCTTGGTGTAACTTTGATTCGCTCATTCCTACTTTTCAATCTACTATGACACATTTTAAGAGTCTTTATTAATGTGTTACAGTCAAAGAATAAGTACTTGGAAAAAAGGTGACTGGCTTGACAAAGATCTTCTGATCGAAACGCGTTGCCATTTGCTGGGTCATGATATTTGACCACATGAACAATTGCCACCATGTATCCATTTTAATGAAGATGCAATAAAGTATTTGATTTTACGGAGCTGGAAACTTCTTCTTTCCTTGGATTTTCCGGTGTCTACACGGTTGTTCCGAGCACCACGTGGCGTTTCTGGTGAGCTGGCTATTATCTTTTTTCTATTGGGACTGGCAGTATACAAACTGTGTCGTATGGCTGAGAAATGAATTGTGCGTGGAGGGAAATAAAACTCATAATAATAAATTCTGCTTTGTAGTAGTAGAAATAATCAAACGCGCGTTGGGGCTGCGGTACTGAGTGTCCTGGACTGAGGTACAATGGGTAAGAGCAAGTCCTCCACTGAATTGTGATTATTGTTATACCTGTAGGTAGTCTGCTGATTATATAATGAGAGCGCCACTGGGTCTTCAATGCTGATTAAGTATAGGCAGCAACTGCATTTTGGCACCTTAGGCAGTTTACTTTTATATACTACAATCAGTTGTTTCTTGCTCCCCCACCTCGTACTATTACATAATGTCTGGATACGAGGGGCGATCCAAAAGTAATGATAATCGGTTATTTCTATTGCACACAGAAATTAAAATAAAATGTTTTCTTCTCTCTTAGGTACCCACTAGTCCAGGAAAAAAAAATCACTTAAATAGGCCACGATTCCCGGGAGCTACAAGCATGGAATATGAACTGCCAAGGAGTGAACATCAAAATGGAAAAAAACGAGCTCAGAGCTGTCATCAAATACCTCTGCTTGAAAAAAATGTCTACCAAAGACATACACAGCGACTTGGTGGAAACATTGGGGGACTCTTCTCCTCCGTTTTCCACAGTTGCACACTGGGCCAAGGAATTTAAGCTGGGAAGAACATCGACGGAAGATGAACATCGCGAAGGACGCCCATCCACGTCCCTCAATGAAGAAAACGTGAAAAAAGTTGAAGAAGTTGTGTTGGCAGATCGAAGAGTGACTATCAGGCATGTAGCTGAGGTCACAGGGATCTCATGGCAGTATTCAAAGAATCCTTGCAAAAGAATTGCATATGAGAAAGGTCTCCGCGCGTTGGGTGCCAAAAATGTTAACCGACGAGCAAAAGAAGAAACGAGTTGACATTTCAATAGCAAATCTCGAAAAGTTCCAAGCAGACAAGGAGAATTTTTTGTCACGTTTTTTGACCATGGATGAGACCTGGATCCACCACTTTGATCCCGAAACGAAACAACAATCGATGACATGGAAACGAGCTGACAAACCGACGCCGAAGAAATTCAAAGTGTCAAGCTCAGCAGGGAAGGTTATGGCGTCCTTTTTGGGGACGCTGAAGGAATTATTATGGTGGACTATTTGGAGAAGGGAGCCACTATTACGGGCTCCTACTACGCAGAACAAATAAGAAGATTGCGGGAGGCTATCAAGGAGAAAAGGCGCGGCAAACTGCGGGCTGGAGTGCTGTTTTACCAAGATAACGCACCGGCTCACAAAGCTGCAGTTGCCATGGCTACCATTCAAGAAGCGGGCTTTGAACTGGTGGAACACCCCCCTATTCGCCAGATCTAGCCCCCCAGTGACTTCTTTTACTTTCCTCGGCTCAAGGAGCACCTCCGGGTCAAGAAATTTGACAACAATAGCGACGTGATAACCGCTGTTGGGGAGTTTTTTGAGGGTCAAGATCAAGAATTTTTTTCGAAGGGAATTCTAAGTTTAGAAAAGAGATGGACTAAATGTATAGACTTGTTAGGAGACTATGTAGAAAAATAAAAAATTTTTTTGACTATATTCATTGTGTTTATTATTGATTATCATTACTTTTGGATCGCCCCTCGTACACTGTACGTTTTGTGTAAACCGTCTGCCCTTATTGTTATGAGCCTCTGTCAGGATATTTATGAGTTCACTATATATTTAAGTGTGGTGTTATTTAATAAAATTGTATAATGCTGTTTCATACAAAAAATTTTGTGGACAATAACTCTGTGTATATCAGGTGTTTCTTATCTGGGCATGTGGTGTGTGTGACATGGTCAGACACATCCTGATTAACTTATGGAAGCACTCTGAAAACTCACAAAGCCTATGCCAGCAGTGCAGGAACTACCAAAAATTAGAAGTGACAGGACTTTGATTCACCCTGACTTAGACATAAAGGAGGGCCTCATATTCTGTGTCTCATCATCAGTTATCTCTTGAGACAATGTTTGCCATTCCCCACTGTTGTCTTCTGTCCATGGCTGCTCAAATATTTGGGCATCAGTACACACAATCTCCTCATGTCCCTCTCGAAACGTGCAGGGTGAGAGTCCAGAATCAATAAATGGAAATGTAAAGATCACTTTTCTCCTGGGACTCCCCATGACGGGAGGAAGGAGGATCAGACTGAGGATTATGTGATCCAGACTTTTGGCTAGCGAGACTGGACTGTGTGGAAGACAGGGTGGTGCTGGGAAACATACTTAAAGCATTATTTGCCATCCAAACGACCAGCTGTTCGCACTGTACTAGCTTCAAGAATGGTGTTCCTTGTTCCCCCAGCAAAGTGGGACAGGAATCTTGGTCTCGGGAATAAGTGTGTTTGCTGTGCTTCCCCAGCAGACACAGCTTCACCTGGCCCACGGCCTTGGCCTCTGCGTGCATAATCAGCAGCACGTTCACTTCCCCGTCCCTTACCGCACGCCTTGTGCATTTTAAATTAGGAATATGCTATATGCCTGCAAAATTTTCGGTATTAATAGGGAAAGTAAAATATGTAGCCTTGAAAAGGACTTTTATTTTTAGACTGCAACAGTATACCTATGGAAGGACTGTAAGGCAATAAACCCTGCCTATATGCCTCTAATCCAAAACTATCTATCCTCCACCAGATATCCCTACACTGAATGCAGGTAACAGCAGTTTTACTAGAGAAAGTACAGTATGTAGCCCTGAAAAGAACTTTTGATTTAATCTTGCAGCAGCAGTACTCAGTGGCATAACTACAAAGTTATGGGCCCCAGTGCGAACTTTCAAATGGGCCCCCCCATGCCAAAATACACGCACATCTCCACTCCGTACACCTCATACACACACGGCTCCGCTTCGTACACCTCGTACACACAGGGCTCCACTCCATCCAAAATTGTACACACACGGCTCCGCTACATCCACACTGTAAACCCCTCCTGACCCCACACATAAACTTTACCTCATCCAGCACCATGACAACCAGCACAGCAGAGTCCTGCAGACAGAAGGCCCCTGATCATGTGACCCCTGACTCCTCCCCTCCTGTGACCTCAACACAGGTCCTGTGCGCACATTGGAGAAAACAGCCTAGCGACCGGCTGCTGTCAGTGCGGTGGGTCTTTGCGGGAGGGCGAGGATGGGGTGCATGGGGGGGCGTGGCAGCTCAGTGCAGTGCGGGATGCGGGTGGGGGGAGTCAAAAATGAGACTGTCCCATGAGAATTGGGAGATATGCATGCCGGGCCCCTGACTCCCCCCGGGGGGTCCGGTCACAGTGGCGACTCCTGCGACCGTGGTAGCTCTCCCTCCTAGATCAGATGTCCCTCAGCTGCTTCCAGTGGAGAGTGTCCCAAGCATTGCGTCGCCGGGTCTTATATAAGACCCGGTGACACGTAGCAGCCGACCAATCACAGTACTGCCAGTAGACAACATGGCTACTGTATTACCGTGTATGGCAGGCAATCCACGCATGTTTAATGGCTCTTTAAGGCTGTGTGCTCACGATCAGGATTACTAGCATTATGAATGCAGAGCATTTTCACTGCATCTAAAACGATGCGTTGTACAGTAAAAGACCAGTGAATTGGATGAATAGAAATCCCATACCCACTGTGCTTCTTTTTTACGCTGCATAAAATCACCTGCGGTGCGGATTTCCGAGGTGCAGCATGCTTGGATGGTATGATGAGAGGACGTCATCTGTGAGATCTAGTGCTGACCTCCAAATGGAAGGCGAATCATCTGTGTAATTTATGGTGGCTGTGTCACGGAGTAGACTGTGAGCTAGCACGTGACCAATACCATGTGGGAAGTGGGCATGCGAGGGTCCAGATGGGCTGCTGCCTGATTGTTGGTGGCTGAGCTTTACTCAACTAGATAGCCTGTCTGAGTGGAACATTCATCCAGGTGGTGAACCAATGGGCGTGAAATTGGCCCTGCAATTAAATCCAGGGAAACTGTAATGGGGTCCTGTAGAGAGTGGAGAAAATCATTGTGGGGTTTTGAACAGTTTGGCTATTGACAAGCCACTCCTAAAGGGGTTGTCCAGATTTTAGGTTAGGACATCAATATCAGCTGTTTGCAGGTCTTGCTACCGTTACAGCTCCATACACCATGTAGTGGCCATAGTTAGGTACTGCAACTCATCTCTCATTATTGTCAATAGGAGCTGCAGCACCCGAGGATGGCTACTACACAGTGTACACAGCTGAGGTGTCCAAATTCTATTCAATGTTTAACTCCTGGAACTATCTGATAGATGTTGGTCGCCGACGTCGGACTCCCACCGATCTGATATTCATGAATAATCCTTAGAAATATCTGATCCTGGGCAACACCATTAACCAGGGTATTTAGATCCAAGACAAGGGCAGCAGTCTTTACATTTGTGCTTGGTGACATAAAACTTGACTATAGTTGTATATTAGCCTGAAGCCTTGAGGTCATTGATTTTAATATAGTAAATTTCTGCTTGCAAAAGTCCTATAATACCAGTTTGTCCAGTCCTAATACCATTTTCTGCTGCAATCATTGCGGGCATATAAATAGTCTGTGCTTGAGTATCAGGTTCTTAGCTACTGTACAAAGCCCTACCTCATCTACCTTAGCTGCCAAGTCCAAGAGAGCGCAGCTCTCCAGCCAACTGCTTGTGCTAAGTATAGCAAAATTCAATGGTGCGCTTCAAAAAAATGTTTCTAAACGCCAATTCTAACGAGAGGTCACATTGTGCTATTTTGGACAAAAAAGCTAAATTAAGAGGATGGATATTTTGGACTAATTGCAAATAAAAAAAAAAAAAAAGTTTAACTGGCAGAAGCCTGTGTGAACTTTTTTTCCTTTATATCAGATGCAACTGACCTGATTGATAAGAAGTAAGAACTTCTATCCCAGGGTTTTTATCCCCTACATTGCTGCTACCAATACTGATTTGGATTTCAAATCACGTGATTGGAGAGGCGACCGGCGAAAAAAAATGGATTTTTAATCTTGGGGTCCTTTTCAGGGTTCTTCATGGTCCCCATTAGCAACTACCTTGGTTCGCAAATTGAATTTAGGCAATATTGGTCCCTTTACTAGGCAGTGATGAAGTGCAGTAGACCCAGGGAACTGACACCTAGTGATGAAGTGCAGTAGCCCCAGCCAGGGAAGCGACACCTAGTGATGAAGTGCAGTAGCCCCAGCCAGGGAAACGACACCTAGTGATGAAGTGCAGTAGCCACAGCCAGGGAAACGACACCTAGTGATGAAGTGCAGTAGCCCCAGCCAAGGAAACAACACCTAGGGATGAAGTGTAGTAGCCCCAGGGAAGTGACACCTAGTGATGAAGTGCAGTAGCCCCAGGGAAGTGACACCTAGTGATGAAGTGCAGTAGCCCCAGCCAAGGAAACAACACCTAGTGATGAAGTGTAGTAGCCCCAGGGAAGCAACACCTAGTGATGAAGTGCAGTAGCCCCAGCCAGGGAACTGACACCTAGTGATGAAGTGCAGTAGCCCCAGCTAAGGAAACGACACCTAGTGATGAAGTGCAGTAGCCCCAGCTAGGGAAACGACACCTAGTGATGAAGTGTAGTAGCCCCAGGGAAGTGACACCTAGTGATGAAGTACAGTAGCCCCAGCTAGGGAAACGACACCTAGTGATGAAGTACAGTAGACCCAGCCAGGAAAGTGACACCTAGTGATGAAGTGCAGTAGCCCCAGCTAGGGAAACAACACCTAGTGATGAAGTGTAGTAGCCCCAGGGAAGTGACACCTAGTAATGAAGTACAGTACACCCAGTCAGGGAAGCGACACCTAGTGATGAAGTGCAGTAGCCCCATGGAAGCGACACCTAGTGATGAAGTGCAGGAGCCACAGGGAAAGGACAGTAGCCAAAAATACAAGAATTTGTCCAATCTGGAACATTTATGGGATAATAGATACCAGAGGTGTAGCTTGGCTTTCCTTTATCAGGGATAAAAGATTCAATGTACTGCCCTCACCCGATATCAAAATATTCCAGTCCAAGCAAAGTATCTTGTTGATGTCCCCTACACCAGGAGTAAAAAATTGTTGCCCACCACTAGCTATGCCCTTGTCAATAGAATACGGCATGTGTCCGGTAGATTGACAATTGAGAATGCTTGGCAATTTTCAAGGTTCTTATAGAGATGGAAGAAGAGAGCCGTGCATGCATGGCTACCTCCTTTCTTGACATATGGTATTTTTCCTTGCACCTACTCGTGAGTCCTCGTGAGGGAATATTCTATTGATATGCCATAAATGTCCCAGATAGGAACACATCTTTAATTTTTCATATTACTAAAGTTTCTTAGAGAAAAAAACAAAAACATATTTTACCATACATACTGTACGTTACTAATGTGAAACCTGGACATAAAGAAACAAGACAGAAGAAGAATTGACGCCTTCGCAATGTGGAGACCGATGTAATCAATACCATGGATGGCAAGAAGAACAAACAGAAAAGCTATGGCTTGCCTGGACACATCACATGAAGAGAGCAATCACTGGAGAAGGACATCATGGTTGGAAGAATAGAAGGAACAAGGCGAGCAGAAAAACCAGCAACCTGAGCGCTTGATACTGCCATGTCTTGACTTTGGGGTTTGATTCGGCAACCTCTGGCTATGTGGCCGATTTGCCTCTCTGTTGGACCACAGCCTGTGTTGTCTCTGTCCAACTGCTCTTGTCTTTCTTTTGAGGTTTTGATTTTGTCCTATCACATCTTGGGAGGGGCTATTTATTTTATCCTGGCTTAGGGAGTCTTTGCTAGCTATATTCCAAGTTAGAGGTAGTCCCAACTCCCCAGCCAAGGATCAACTTGCTGAGGATTTCTCTTTTGTTTCCCCTGCAATTTGTTTGCATTTTCCCCTTCCCAGCACTATTCCCATTTTGTTACATTACGGTCTGAGGGTTTCCACATATGCTGAAGGTCTTTTTGTATTCCTTTGTTTTTATTCTGTCTTGTATGACTGTGTTAATACGTACTAAGACCTGTGTCTCACCCTCTGTCTGTGTGCCCTATGTTCTGTTAATGTTGTTTTGGGTTACACTTTCTTTAGTTGATGGTGCAGTTAAGGACATTCAGAGTAAGCTGGCATTGAATGGGGATGCCATTGTGTAATTTTTGGGTGCCAACCTCCATGGTCAGGCAGGGACAAATCAGGGATGTGCCTAGTCTGTATAGGAATCAGTGTTGTGCAGGTTTAGCATCTTCCCTGGTTTGTTCATCCCCATACAAGTGTTATGGTTCAGTCATAACAGATACAAACAAGATATCGGCAGAGAAGACCATGGTGGATCTATCTAGGTGTTAGGTTCCTGTCGCTGCACAGCAGGAATCCCGAGCCTTGCATTCGGCAGTCTCCCATTCCTCTCCGGCCGCAGAGGAGGCTGCTCAGCAGACTCGGCAATCCAGGCGCTTTGCTCAGACCAGCTCTGTAGGCTTGGTTGCTGCTGCCACCTCTGGTCCAGCTATAGCAACGCATGCTGGTCAGCAGCGAGCTACTCCAGGGACTAAGTCCGCCTTTCGGTCCACTGAGCATGCCCGTGGGACGATCTCTCATTGGAGATCGGAGGTCACATGCTCAGGTCCTTCTCCAGCTCGGATTGGACCATTTGAAAGGTCTGGAAGTTCCCGGAAGGACGCGGCTATAAAAGGTTTGCTTGGCCGCTCGGCCATGCACTAGTATAGACAAAGATTAGACCATGTGGAGTGAGTGTTGTATGCATGTATGAATGTCTCTGGTGAATGACTCATTGGAAACCCCTACCCTTGGTACGCATGTGTTGTGCAGCCTAGCCTGTTAAGCGCCCAGGTCTAGGTGTAGGTAGAGGCTGAGTCAGAGACTGGAATCAGTGTCCACCGGTGGTTCTACACGCCATGGTGCACGTGCCCGACACTTCTCCATGGTCAGCGTCTATAGTGGTGACCGCAGGTGCGACACTACGTGCTCTGAAGGTCTAGAGGGACTCTGACCCCGTGTCCTTGGGGCAGAGTTCCGTGACCACTTTCTGAGCGCCCCCTTGCCGACCTCTGTGAGTGTAAACAGACTCTGGCATTTAAGTTTCGCGGTATTGCGGCTCTGTGATGTAACAGAGTCCGCTCCTGTTCACACCGGGTGACGTTAACCCATGTAGGACCTTTGTATACTGCTATATCTGCCATTACTAAGCAGCAGTTTACCATCTCTGCATGGTGGACCCCAGGCTGCGAACGCACCTACTATCATTATATTATTTGGTGCGTTCCGCCAGCCCGTAACATTATACTAGCGCCAGGGTCTGGCTAGTAATGGTGGACGAACAGCGACTGCTGCAGTACATCCGGCAGCTGCAGGGCAGGTTGGTGGCTCTTGAGCGTTCAGCCTCAGCTGCGGATGTTACTGCGGTCACTGTTCAGGCAGCCACAGAGGCTGTCTTCCGTGTGACCACTGCCATCCCTGCCCCGACTTTGTCCCGCCTCCCACTGCCCGAGAAGTTCTCGGGTGATAGTGCCTCTTATAGGGGTTTTGTGAGCCAGTGCTCTATACAGCTGGAGCTGCTGGCAGCACAATTCCCCTCCGAGCGGGCTAAAGTTGGATTTATTATTTCCCTCTTGTAGGGCAGGGCTTTGGAGTGGGCCACACCGCTGTGGGAGCGTGGTCATGTGGTGCAGAGTGCCTCCCAGTTCTTGGACACTCTGAAGCAGGTCATCCTGGACTGCGAGTCACCATGACACCGCGCTCCGGCTGCTGGCATTGTCACAGGGCTCGTCCATGGACAGCCACTTTGCCATCCAGTTTCTGACGCTGACCTCGGAGTTAGAGTGGCCAAATAAGGTCCTCATTCCGGCATTCTGGAGAGGTGTGGCTGGCCATGTGAAGGATGCTCTGGCCAACAGGGAGATTCCCGCTACACTGGAGGAACTTATCACCGTCTCCACCCGTATAGACCTTCGCTTTGCCGAGCGAGAGTTGGAGCGGTCCAAGTGTAGGCAGAGATTTAGGTTGGCACCCAGTTTTGCTAAACCTCTGGAATCTCCCGATTGGGCGTCCGAGCGTCAGGGGGCTTCCCGTGAGGGATCCAGGCCCCGTTCTGCTCGAGCCTCTGTGATCTGTCATGGTTACTGGCAGTCCGGTCACTTTGCCGACCGGTGCCCACAGCGGCTGGGAAGACGCTCGCGCCAAGTGGCCATTGGAGGCGGCTCACTAGAATCCGCGACGTTTTCCGCCAAGTTGTCCTTTATATCTAACTTGCTTTGTTGCTATATACTCACCTTAGTGACTTTGATCTGTGGTCTAAATACACTATTTCTGAAGTTTTGTAGGGAAAGTAAGTGAAAAAGCAAAAAGGAACTTTAAGATCATTATTTTACTATCTCAGATACTGTATGTACAGTATTGAGTAATTTTGAGGTTTCATTATTACCAATGCTATTGGATATGTTCCTTTTTATAATCTATATATCTGAGTGATGCTCTTATAGGAATCATTTATTTGATAAATGAAAATATTTTTTCAGTACTGCATTTTATTGATTGTAATGCACACATCCTTTGTGCTGTGTTGTTTTTTGCTGCCCCTTTATGTATTTAACTAGATTAAGGCCCGATGCTATCGCATCGAGAGGACAGTGACACACCTCTTGCCATGTTAACCCTCAATACACACACACCTCCTCAACACACACTCCTCTCACCTTTCACCATCTCCACTCACATCCACTCACTCTTTCACTGCACATACGACCCTTTCTCTCACTCCGTCTCTCATACTCACACTGTCATCGTCGCTGCTCCATGATCCCCGACATCTTCTTCCGCCGGCGCCATCCTGGATCCCGACGTTGTCCACGCCGGCGACATGTTCTTGCGGCCATGCCATCTCGAGTATTCTGAAATCCTGCGAGTGGACATTAGTGGAGATAGTGAAAGGTGAGAGGAGTGTGTGTTGAGGAGTGGTGTGTTGAGGGTTAACATGGCAAGAGGTGTGCTGTGACGTCACCAGTTACAACTGGACGGAAGTTGTTACAACCCGGAAGCTGCTTAGCGCATTTATTATAGTAGATTAAGGCCCGATGCTATCGCATCGAGAGGATAGTGACACACCTCTTGCCATGTTAACCCTCAATACACACACACCTCCTCAACACACACTCCTCTCACCTTTCACCATCTCCACTCACATCCACTCACTCTTTCACTCCACATACGACCCTTTCTCTCACTCCGTCTCTCATACTCACACTGTCATCGTCGCTGCTCCATGATCCCCGACATCTTCTTCCGTCGGCGCTATCCTGGATCCCGACATTGTCCACGCCGGCGACATGTTCTTGCGGCCATGCCATCTTGAGTATTCTGAAATCCTGCGAGTGGACATTAGTGGCTCACCATTGTCATTTTGAAACACGACTGCTACTTCACTGACAGTGGGATTATTGTAGCGTCAAGGGTCTTGAGTACGATCTTGTTTAATAGCCATAGTGATGTTTGGCATGACAGTTCCGTTTTGTAGAGATTTAATTTTTTCTTGTTCTTCCACATCACGTAACATTTGATAAGCTTCCACAAAAGGATTAATAGTTTGGATTTGAAGGGCAATAATGTTCATCAATGTAGGATGACATTTTTGATTTTCTTTACATCGTAAGCGTTGTTCGTTTGCGGTAGTGGTATCGAGAATGTAAAGTTGGGCAAATGCGCGTTGCTGGTCATCTGAGGGATGTAGTGTTTTAGTTCTATGATAGATCTGGCCATGTATGCGGAAACAGTATGGGCCATATCCAGGAGGTGGTGAAATATTTGCACCCATGGAGGCAAAAGCAAAGGAACTGTTAATACTTCGAATATTATCCATGAAATTTTTGCTAAATTCACTTTGCCCTTTCAGCAAACGTGTAAAGACATCAGGATATTGTAGTATGGGTACATGGACTTTACCCTTCTGACAGCAGAGCGTAAAGTTGTTATCAGAAGGTATCTCTGCTACAAAATGCAAAGCTTCGCAATGCTCACATACATGGGTCATGTCACCACAGCTGTGTTCGGTAATACTATTTCTCGTTCGCCTTATTGGGGGACACAGAGACCTTGGGTGTATGCTGCTGCCACTAGGAGGCTGACACTATGCACAAAAAAAGGTTAGCTCCTCCTCCGCAGTGTACACCCCACCGACCGGCAGAGAATTCCTCAGTTTAGCTTAGTGTCAGTAGGAGGTGGACACGGGTCTTTTATTAGACCCATATCTACCTCGTCGTGCGTCGTTCCTTTTCAGGTTCTACGGAGGGATACAGAGTGAAAAGTCACATCTGTACTCCCACATGGAGTCTGCAAGTACGGCGTGTACTGCCACCCCGTATCCTTGCAGTTCTCCGTGGCAGGACCAGCCAGACGGACGCCGACACCAAGACGTGCCAGCGACTCCAGGGGTCCTTGTCGCCAGTCTCCCACTCGCCTACCAGAGCCTGTCGGTTGGATGAGATGCAAGACTTCTTCAGACAGGTAACGGATCGTGGATGGGTGAGTATTTTTTTTTTTTTTTATTTATTTACCTGGCTGCCCATTCCCGACGGTCGCCTCTTCAATGGTCACAGGGGAACCCCGGTTGTAGGCGCTGCGGTCGCTCGCAGTCGCCACAAGGCTATAGGCAGCTCAATCTTGCTGGGCATCCCCCCCTTCCCTCCCCCCCTTCTGGGGACAGGGAGCACAGGGTTTTTTCCCATTGGGAGCGGCTTGCGACTGCGGCGTCCCACTTTTTCGGACCTCCGCGCCGACCCCCTGCTGACAGGCGGCCGCCGCAACTAATTTAGGCCCCGGCTTCAGTTCGGGCCTACCGCTGCGTCGCGGCCACGCCCCCCGCCCCTTTCTTCTAAGCGGGCTTCTCTCCCGCTCTTCCCAGGCCCTCCCACCGCCTGTCCTTCACCTGCCCAGCCTGTTATTGGCTAGAGGGCGGTGAATTGTTAACCCTGCGTGGTGCTCCGCCCTCCCTCCTCTCCTGAACGCGCGCTTTTTCTCAGGAAGGCACCATTTTCCCAGCCTGTTAGCCGGGCACCAGCTCCTCACTGGATAGCATCTTCTCCAGCTGGTTTTTTTCAGGAGGTCTGTCGGCCGGATTTCGCTCTGACCTGCATCCACTGACAGGTCGCAGAGTGTCGCTTCTGGGGACACCGGACCGTGAGTAGCTTTGCACTGCAGACTGACCCTTCTCCGCCCTCTGTCCCCCAACCTTCCGGCATTACCTCAGCTTTTCACTATGTCTAACTCTAAGTCTGATCGTACCCGCTCTACCGCCCCCCCCTGCACTTTAGTCAAGTACTTTGCATGTTCTTCGTGCAATCGCAAACTTCCCTCAGGCCAGTCCACTCCCCTCTGCCTGGATTGTAGCAATCCAATCCAGCCTGACGCCGCTCAGGAGCCATCCATAGCCCCAGTGGTGAGTGAGCCCCCCATGCCGGGCTGGGCCTCCTCGCTATCTCAATCAGTGGCAGACCTCACCAAGGTGTCTCAGTCCCTGGTGGCCGTTCTTGATAAGTTGCCCCTGGACTCTTCAGCAGGGCCAAGCAGGTCCCAAATTGTTCCATCTGAATCAGCCAGCGGTTGTCGCAAAAGACCCAGGCAAGATTCCCAGCCGGAATCCTCTCCTAGTCCCATCTCACCGCATAGCCCTTCTCACCAGCCTCCCTCTCGGGCCTCCTCTCCCGAGTCAGGGGAAGCGCTTTCGGACAGGTCATCTGAGGGGATTTTAGAGCTGGATTCAGACCAGGATGCAAGCATGAAGGTCACAGTGCAGGACCTCATTGCTGCGATCCATCATACCTTCGATATTGCTGACTCCCCTGCGAAATCCTCAGATCAGGAGGTTTCGTTCAGACGGGCAGAAACTCCTTCCAGGGTTTTTCCTTTCCATTCCGAGTTTGGGAAAATTTTTACCAAGGAAAGAGAGGATCCGACCAGACGCTTTCAAAGAGGAAAACGTCTCGGCATACTCTACCCATTTGCTAAGGAGCTCACGGACAACTGGTCGGCCTCTCCCTCGGTCGATCCGCCCGTGTCCAGGCTATCCAATAACACGGTTCTCCCGCTTTCAGGCGTGGCGTCCCTAAAGGATTCTAATGACAGGATTATAGAATCCCTGGCGAAGTCTGCCTTTGAAGCGGCTTCAGCGGCGGTGTGTCCAATCTTTGCTTCATCCTGGGCAGCAAAGGCCATAGCCACGTGGGCAGACGACCTTCGTCAGGGCATCTTAGATATGGCGCAACCGGAGCATTTGGCCGATCTCGCCAATCAGATCTCCCATGCTGGGGACTATCTTCTCTCCGCTTCCTTGGATGCTGCATCCTGTGCAGTTCAGGCGTCAAGCAACGTTGTTGCAATTCGACGTACAATTTAGCTAAAGGCATAGCAAGCGGACTTGTCTTCTAAAAAGTCCCTCACTAACCTGCCTTTTCAGGGGGTGCGCCTCTTTGGGTCCCAATTGGACCAGATTATTAAGGACGCCACCGGAGGCACGAGTTCACTCCTCCCTCAGTCCAAGCCTCGCAGACCCCCTCTAAGGCATCAGTTTCGACCCTTTCGGACTTTCCGCCGTTTCAATACGGCGGACAACTCCTCCAGCCAACAGAGACCGCAGGCTTGCCAGGAGAGAAAGAAAGTTTCCTTCAGACCCACTCCTTCCTGGCGACCCCACTCCTCCCAGGGCAGACCGTCCAGATCTAGATCTGGACGGTCTACTTCAGCATGACTATCATCAGGCACGCGAGGGGCCTTTCCAATTGGGAGGTCGACTTCTTTCCTTC
Source organism: Dendrobates tinctorius (assembly GCF_039654945.1). Classification (NCBI taxonomy): domain Eukaryota; kingdom Metazoa; phylum Chordata; class Amphibia; order Anura; family Dendrobatidae; genus Dendrobates; species Dendrobates tinctorius. The sequence continues at coordinate 33,822,611 of NW_027361784.1, forward strand.
AGGGACGTTTGGCTGGCCGCCGTGGAGGACGCCTGGGTCAGGGAGGTCGTATCCTCAGGATACAAGATAGAGTTCGTCTCTCTCCCACGGGATCGTTTCTTCGAATCCCGGCCTCCAAAGGATCGAGCCTTGATCCCGGGGTTCTCTACGGCTATCGCCGCTCTCCTCAGTTCCGGGGTGATTGTGCCCGTTCCCGAATCGGAGCGCTTCACGGGGTTCTACTCGACCCTGTTTGTAGTGCCGAAAAAAGACGGCGCAGTTCGACCCATCTTGGATCTCAAGCTGCTCAACAAGAAAGTCCGCCTTCGCCACTTCCGCATGGAGTCGCTTCGCTCGGTCATCGCCTCCATGGAGGAGCAGGAATTCATGTGCTCAATAGACATCCAAGATGCCTATTTACATGTTCCAATTTTCTCCGGACATCAGAAGTTCCTGCGCTTTGCGATTCGACAGCACCACTACCAGTTTGTCGCACTGCCCTTCAGTCTTGCCACCGCTCCCAGAGTCTTCACGAAGATCATGGCTGCGTTGATGGCTTTGTTGAGAGTCAGAGGCCTCGTTCTTTTCCCGTACCTAGACGATATTCTGATCAAGGCTCCCTCATTCCAACAGGCTCACCAAAGTTTGTCAATCGTCCTGGACACTCTTTCCAATTTCGGGTGGATCGTCAACAGTCCTGTCTGGTTCCTACCCAACGGCTGGTCTTTCTAGGTCTTCTGTTCGACACTCGTCGGCCAAGGGTCTTTCTCCCACAAGAAAAGATTCTCTCTCTGCAGCAGGAAGTACGATCGCTGCAGACCTCGCGATTCCCATCCCTCCGTACAGCCATGAGGGTCCTGGGAAAGATGGTGGCGGCGATAGAGGCAGTTCCCTTTGCCCAATTTCACGCCAGGCCTCTCCAGCAGGCCATTCTATCGAAGTGGAACAGGTCGCCTCGGTCCCTGGATCGCCCTGTCCATCTTTCTTACCGGATCAAGCGGTCTCTCAAATGGTGGTTGTCGTCACCTCTCCTTCTATCGGGTCGATCCTTCCTTCCCATTCACTGGCAGATAGTAACCACAGATGCCAGTCTCCTCGGTTGGGGTGCTGTGTTCCGCAACCACACCGTTCAGGGTCGATGGTCGGATCGGGAATCAGCGCTGCCGATCAACCTTCTGGAGATTCGAGCGATCCATCTTGCTCTGGTCCACTGGGAAAGGCTCCTCAAGGGACTGCCGGTACGGATTCAGACAGACAACGCCACAGCGGTGGCATATGTCAACCGCCAAGGGGGAACACGGAGTGTCTCAGCCCTGGCGGAGGTGTCCAAGATTCTTCGTTGGGCGGAGATTTCCGTTCCGACAATTTCCGCGGTTCACATTCCCGGCGTAGACAACTGGGCCGCCGATTTTCTCAGCCACGAGGGTCTCGCGGCGGGAGAATGGTCCCTACATCCGGAAGTGTTTCATCTGCTCTGCCTTCGGTGGGGAACCCCGGATGTAGACCTCATGGCGTCTCGCCTCAACAGGAAAGTCCTACAATTCGTGTCCAGGTCTCGGGACCCTCTGGCAGTGGGCGCCGACGCCCTGGCCGTTCCTTGGTCCCAGTTCGAACTTCCCTACCTGTTCCCTCCTCTGCCTCTTCTTCCCAAGCTGTTGAAGAAGATCAAGGCAGAAGGACTTCCGGTCATTCTCATCGCCCCGAATTGGCCCAGAAGGTCTTGGTTCGCGGACATTGTCAACCTTCTCGCGGACGCCCCCTGGAAGCTTCCAGACAGAACAGATCTGCTGTCTCAGGGTCCGATTTGCCACCCCAATTCTCGGCCGCTCAATTTAACGGCGTGGCTGTTGAGACCGAGGTTCTGAAACGAGCAGGATTTTCCGACCACGTAATTCAGACCATGATCCGAGCCAGAAAGCCATCATCTTCCAAGATTTACTACCGTACTTGGAAGGCCTATTTCACTTGGTGTGAGACCAATGACGTCGCGCCCATGTCCTTTTCGCTCCCTTCAGTCCTAGCGTTTCTTCAGGCAGGATTGGATGCGGGGCTTGCCCTCAGTTCCCTGAAGGGTCAAGTTTCGGCGCTGTCCATTCTGTTTCAGAAAACGTTGGCTTCCCGTCCTCAGGTTAAGACCTTTCTTCAGGGCGTGGCTCACACGGTCCCGCCGTACCGGGCGCCCGTGGATCCATGGGATCTTAATCTGGTTCTTGAGGTTCTGCAAGGTCCGCCCTTTGAACCCCTCAGGGATATTTCCCTTTCTCTCCTTTCTTGGAAGGTAGCCTTTCTGGTGGCCATCACCTCCGTCCGGAGCGTGTCGGAATTGGCAGCTCTTTCGTGCCGCTCTCCCTTTCTGGTTCTCCACCAGGATAAGGTAGTTCTGCGGCCTCCGCCCTCGTTCCTTCCGAAGGTGGTGTCCTCGTTTCACCTCAACGAGGATATCGTGCTACCGTCCTTTTGTCCGAATCCAACTCATCCCCGAGAGCGGTCCTTGAACAAGCTGGACCTGGTTAGGGCGGTAAGAGTCTATCTGTCTAGGACGACTTCCTTGCGAAAGACAGAATCTCTTTTCATTATCCCTGATGGAGCGCGGAAAGGTCACCCGGCGTCAAAGGCCACCATTGCTCGCTGGATCAGATCGGCTATCCTGGAAGCCTACCGTGTTAAGCGTCGCGGAGCCCCTCCGGGTATCAGGGCCCACTCTACTCGGGCAGTGGGTGCCTCCTGGGCGGTGCGCCACAGAGCTTCCGCACTGCAGCTTTGCAAAGCTGCAACATGGTCATCGGTTCACACGTTTGTGAAATTCTACAGAGTCCACACCTACGCTTCGGCGGACGCCAGCCTAGGTAGACGGATTCTGCAGGCCGCGGTGGTGAGTCCGCTGGCCTGATGGAAGTTTGTTTCCCACCCCAGGGACTGCTTTGGGACGTCCCAAGGTCTCTGTGTCCCCCAATAAGGCGAACGAGAAAACAGGATTTTTGGGTTGCTTACCGTAAAATCTGTTTCTCGGAGCCTTCATTGGGGGACACAGCGCCCTCCCATGTTTTACAGCTCCTGTTCTTACTTTGGTTGAATGGTTACAGTTCAGTTGTTTATGTTGTCAACCTATTCTGTTACTTCTCCTACTGCTTTCTCACTAACTGAGGAATTCTCTGCCGGTCGGTGGGGTGTACACTGCGGAGGAGGAGCTAACCTTTTTTTGTGCATAGTGTTAGCCTCCTAGTGGCAGCAGCATACACCCAAGGTCTCTGTGTCCCCCAATGAAGGCTCCGAGAAACAGATTTTACGGTAAGCAACCCAAAAATCCTGGTTTTCATCATTAGTGAAAATGTGAGGTTGTAGTAGAAGTGCATGTCCAACCGATGGGGTGCGCCTAGTTTTGAGACCAACGTATATTTGTCTTGGTTGCACTTTCTGCGGGCTAACTGCAGCTTGTATGTGAATAAACTGCGTTGGTATTGACTAATGGTGGTATTGATAGGGAAGAAACAGATTGCTGATTAGTTATGTCAGTGAACGGCATATAGGATGAAGTGTGGTTGTAACTTGTTCCACATGCTGATGTGGAAGCATCCTGTTGTGAGTCTACTAATAATGATGAGGAAGAAGCCGTCTGTTGTTGGCGGTGATGGCGTGTAGAGGCTTCTTCAGCCAATGTAATAGATTTAGAGTTAGGGGATTCGTGTGTGAGACGACGGCGTTTATAAGCCTTAATCTTGTCAAGTCGATGCTGTTTTTCCTCAGGAGTCTCATTAGCACGGCGTTGTTTTTGTCGTAGTGCTAAAGCTGCTTTCCTTTCACTGGCATTGGCATACTGTGCATCGGTATTGAATGGTGGTATTGATAGGGCAGAAACAGATTGCTGATTAGTTATGTCAGTGAACGGCATATGGGATGAAGTGTAGCAGTAAATTGTTCCACATGCTGATGTGGAAGCATCCTGTTATGAGTCTAATAATAATGATGAGGAAGAGGCCGTCTGTTGTCGGCGGTGACGGCGTGCAGAGGCTTCTTCAGCCAATCTTATGGATTTAGAGTTAGGGGATTCGTGTGTGAGGCGACGGCGTTTATAAGCCTTAATTTTCTCAAGGCGATGGTGTTTTTCCTCAGGAGTCTCATTAGCACGGCGTTGTTTTTGTCGTAGTGCTAAAGCTGCTTTCCTTTCACTGGCATTGGCATACTTTTTGTTATGACTCATGTTGGCACAGGTAAAGGAGTCTATTTGGCAGTTATCTGGCAGTGAAGAAGGCGTCCTGGAGTATTGTAGAGTAAACAGATACTAATTGACCCTGTAATTGCCCAGCAGTAGTTATGAAGTGGTAGTGGCAAATTGGCCCTGTAGTTAGACACCGGCAGAGGAGCAAGGCAGCAGTAGTTATGGCGGTAGAGGCAAATTGACCCTGTAATTAGACACCGGCAGAGGAGCAAGGCAGCAGTAGTTATGGCGGTAGAGGCAAATTGGCCCTGTAATTAGACACCGGCAGAGGAGCAAGGCAGCAGTAGTTATAGCGGTAGAGGCAAATTGACCCTGTAATTAGACACCGGCAGAGGAGCAAGGCAGCAGTAGTTATGGCGGTAGAGGCAAATTGGCCCTGTAATTAGACACAGGCAGTGAACAGTCAGAGGAGCAAGGCAGCAGTACTTATGGCGGTAGAGGCAAATTGGCCCTGTAATTAGACACCGGCAGAGGAGCAAGGCAGCAGTACTTATGGCGGTAGAGGCAAATTGGCCCTGTAATTAGACACCAGCAGAGGAGCAATGCAGCAGTAGTTATGGCGGTAGAGGCAAATTGGCCCTGTAATTAGACACCGGCAGAGGAGCAAGGCAGCAGTAGTTATGGCGGTAGAGGCAAATTGGCCCTGTAATTAGACACCGGCAGAGGAGCAAGGTAGCAGTAGTTATGGTGGTAGAGGCAAATTAGCCCTGTAATTAGACACCGGCTGAGGAGCAAGGCAGCAGTAGTTATGGCGGTAGAGGCAAATTGGCCTTGTAATTAGACACCGGCAGTAAACAGGCAGATGACCAAAGCAGCAGTAGTTATGGCGATAGAGGCAAATTGGCCCTGTAATTAGACACCGGCAGAGGACAAAGGCAGCAGTAGTTATGGCGGTATAGGCAAATTGGTCCTGTAATTAGACACCGGCAGAGGAGCAAGGCAGCAGTAGTTATGGCGGTACAGGCAAATTGGTCCAGTAATTAGACACCGGCAGTAAACAGGCATAGGACCAAGGCAGCAGTAGTTATGGTGGTACAGGCAATGCCAAGCGTCCGCACAGCAAGTCGGCGTGAGGTAAATGACGCAATTTCACGAATGCAAGATGGCGTCGGCGAAATCTCGCGAGATTTCGCCGACGTCGTTAACACCTCTTGCCATGTTAACCCTCAACACACCACACCGCCTCAACACACACTCCTCTCACCTTTCACCTCCACTCATGTCCACTCACTCTTTCACTCCACATACGTTCCTTTCTCTCACTCCGTTTCTCATACTCACACCGTCATCGTCGCTGCCCCGACATCTTCCTCCGCCGCCGCGATCCAGGATCCAGACGTTCTCCAGGCCGCCGCCATGTTCTTGCGGGACGCCATCTTGGATTTCGTGAAATCCCGCGATATTCAAGATAGCGTCGCCGCAACAACATGTCGCTGGCGTGGACATCGGGATCCAAAAAGATGGCGTCGGCGAAATCTCGCGAGATTACGCCGACGCCATTTTGGATCCCGATGTCGCCCACGCCAGCGACATATTCTTGCGGGACGCCATCTTGGATGTCGTGAAGTCCCGCGATATTCAAGATGGCGACGCCGCAACAACATGTCGCTGGCATGGGCGACATCGGGATCCAAAATGGCGTCGGCGTAATCTCGCGAGATTTCGCCGACGCCATCTTTTTGGATGCCGATGTCGTCCACGCCAGCGACATATTGTTGCAGCGACGCCATCTTGAATCTCGCGGGATTTCATGACATCCAAGATGGCGTCCCGCAAGAACATGTCGGCGGCCTGGAGAACGTCTGGATCCTGGATCGCGGCGGCGGAGGAAGATGTCGGGGCAGCGACGATGACGGTGTGAGTATGAGAAACGGAGTGAGAGAAAGGAACGTATGTGGAGTGAAAGAGTGAGTGGACATGAGTGGAGGTGAAAGGTGAGAGGAGTGTGTGTTGAGGGTTAACATGTGCGTGTGTGTGTGTGGTGACGTCACCGGTTACAACTGGACGGAAGTTGTTACAACCGGAAGCTGGTTAGGGCATTTATTATTATAGATATGGGGGGTCAATTCATAGCACTTAGAGGGTTCATTATGATCCATGTTGCCAGGCATGTTTCCTTACATCTGAGATAGGACCGTCATAAGGATTTCTCTGTCCATTTAATGATTGTCTTTTTCCCTATTTGTGGCTTGGACACTACCTATTCGAGTGTTATATGGTGTTTTTGTGAAATGCTGTGTTTTTGTGAAATGCTGTTTGTGTTGGTTTCCCATCTTCTGCTGCGCTAACCATCTGATATGGATGGCTTATATAAGTGCCTATACAATTTTAGGCTTTGTATTTTTTGACAATAGGCGCTGGTACAACAATGCGTCCTTGTATTTATTTATCTTTTGTTTACCATCTTTAGCCATGATTGCCACCCCTCCTTTCATGTGGTGCCTGGCACATTTTTAAAATAGTGTTTCACTTAGGCATTTTGTTTTTTACCAGCCACGATTGCCGTTATTTTGGTATTTATTTATGTACCGGCATCAGCGTATTTGCCTTGATTGATTACCATTATATGCATTTTCTATTGCAATCATATAGCGGCGCTTGCTGGATATTTGTCACATATTGCGCATGTGTCAAAACTTCTATTGTTTTGTATTGTTGGCTTTTAACTAATTTTCTGATTGCCCTTGCACACTCATGTTCTCTGGATACCGATTTCATGCATGCTGAATAGCTTCATATATGATAATCTAGATTTCAGTCTATGGCATATCAGTTGTATATTGCGCATGTATAAAGTTCTTTTGTTTGCTTTTTTACTGTTAGCTAAGACAGAGTGCCTCGTGACGTCTGGCATATCTGCGCCTGCGCACTTACTGTTTTTGGACGCCGACTTCCTGCATGCCAAACCGGCTTTACGCATGGTAATCTGTACCGATGTGTTCAACGTATTACGATACATTGCGCATGCGCAAGGTTTCTTTGATTGCTTCTTATTACCAGCCTATACTGAGTGCTTTGCGACGCAAGCGCCATCATCACTTCCGGACGCCGGCCCGCTGTATGTTGAACTAGCGCATGCGCGAGGTTTCTTTTGACTGCCTCTCACTACCAGCCCATACTGAGTACCTTGCGATGCAAGTGCTGTCATCACTTCCGGACGCCGGTCCGCTGTATGTTGAACTAGCTCCACATATGAGTAGTCTCTATGGATTTAACAGCATATAAAAGGCACATCATTGTGATTGGGATCCACCTCCATTTTCCCCTGAGGAAGCCATGCTACGTTGGCGATACGCGTGGGGTTTCCACCCACCTCCTCCTGGTACATCATGCAGGCATTTGGTCATGTGTTAGGACCTTGTTAGGACTTTCTTGCCCGTACTGGGTTTTGTTATTCAGGCATTTTCTGCCTTATTTCCTGGAGACTTTTTTGTCTTGCCATTTGCAGCCCTATTGGTGTATTTATAGGAACTCGTCATATTCCTGGTTATATTATAACTTGAGGCTTATTTGCCTCTGAGGGGCTTTAACTTATCTATACCTCATATAGAGTGATGTTTTTCATTCATTGTGATATTCTATTATGTTTTGTGCATCTCTCAAGATAGAGGTCCAATCCTTATGGCAATTCATATTGGTACAAGCTTATTTGCTATCCTAGCTTCACAGTATAACCTATATTGAGGACTACTGTGTGATATCTATCTTCTGGTCTATTTTTATGTGTTATAATAGAGGCCCAAGTTCTCATGTTTATTCATACTAAGTTTATTTAACCAGACTCCAGGATTTATATGTATTATATTCTCTAATATCATGTGCACAATGCCTTGTTATGTTATAAAGTGAGATTTTGTTCATTACATGCTTTATTCAGGTCCCACTTTCCACATGTATCTATACATTGTATGATACAGTTCTATTTCGTGTGCTTTTGCCCAGCATTTTGGAGGAGGTGAGCAACAGATCCCCATTATGGGATCTCTTTGTCTTTGGAGTGTCTTTCATGGTCATTTTTTGGCTTTTTAATTGTTTGTAATTGAATTTTTGTCACTTGAGTGTGTGTTTTTTCATATGCTAATAAAAATGTATCATTATTATTCTCTTAGTATCTTTGGATATTACTATATAACTTTGATTTTGGGGTTGGTCGCGCCTTTGGTACACACATCTTCTTTCTGCTTTCTATTTCCATTTCTTATGTGTGTGGTCAGCAGTCCCCCATACATATTTTTGGTAGTGCCCTCAAGACCCCTGTTGTTAAGTTGTCCTTTATGGGGACACTTGGGTTTGGTTCTTCCACTCTGGTGGTGGAGGTTTGCGTGGATTCTGGAGCGGAGGGCAATTTAATGTCATCTGCCTTTGCTCAACGGCACACGATACCACTGGTTATGATGTCCAAGCCAGTCACCGTCAGAGTAGTGAATGACGCGACTCTGCCCTCACAGATTACCCACTAAACCGCTCCACTGTTACTCTTGATGTCTCCATCTCATCAGGAGATGATATCTCTCCTCTTTATGCCCGAGGGTATCGACCAGGTCCTTCTAGGGGTCCCCTGGTTGCGATATCACTCTCCCCATATAGAGTGGTCCTCGGGGAGAATTCTTGGTTGGAGTAAGTCATGTGAGGGTAGATGCCTGAGGGGGTGCGTCCAGGTTGCCTCCTCGGAGGTCCCTGCAGATCTTTCCTCGCTCCCCAAACACTATCGACAGTATGCGGACGTGTTCTCCAAAAAGGCGGCAGAGACCCTTCCACCGCATCACCCGTATGACTGTCCTATTGACCTCTTGCCTGGTGCTGAGCCTCCCTGGGGTCGAGTCTCTCTCCTATCTCTCCTGGAGAAAGAGGCCATGTCTCTGTACATCAGGGAGAATCTGGCAAGAGGATTCATTAGGATGTCAGTGTCACCAGCGGGGGCAGGATTCTTCTTTGTCCAGAAGAAGAGTGGGGAACTACATCCTTGCATCGATTACAGGGGTCTTAACGCCATCACCGTTAAGAATAAGTATCCTCTGCCCCTGATATTGGAGCTGTTTGATAGGCTATGGGGAGCGAGAGTGTTTACCAAACTTGATCTGCTGGGGGCTTACAACCTGATTTGCATCCATGATGGGGACGAATGGAAGACGGCATTTAACACCAGGGACGGGTACTATGAATACCTGGTGATGCCCTTCGGGCTCTGTAATGCCCTGGCTGTCTTCCAAGACTTTGTGAATGATATCTTCCGGGATATGCTTACCACCTTGGTAGTAGTCTATCTGGATGATATCCTCATCTACTCTCCAGATATTGACTCCCACCGGAGAGATGTTTGCAAAGTTTTCGACCTCCTGCGGGCAAAGTCCCTCTATGCCAAGTTGGAGAAGTGTGTGTTTCAGCAGGAGTCCTTGCCTTTCCTGGACTATATCATCTCCGCCCAGGGTTTGGCCATGGTTCCTGCTAAGCTACAGTCGGTGAAGGATTGGCAGGAACCCCATTCTCTCAAAGCGGTGAAGCGCTTTATGGGGTTCATAAATTACTATTGCCAATTCATCCCTCGCTTCTCGACTTTGGTAGCGCCCTTGGTAGCCCTCACCAAGAAGGGTGCAAACCCCAAGTTGTGGTCGGAACCTGTCTCCAAGGCCTTCTCCTCTATTAAATTCCATTTCGCTAGCGCTCCCATTCTAAATCGCCCCGATGTGGATAAACCTTTCATTCTGAAGGTGGATGCCTCTTCCGTCAGTGCTGGAGCGGACCTGTTCCAGAAGGACTTGCAAGGTCGGAAGCACCCATGCTTCTTCTTCTCCAAGACCTTCACACCAGTAGAGAGGAATTATTCCATCGGGGACAGGGAGTTGCTAGCAATGAAGTTGGCCTTTTCAGAGTGGAGACACCTCCTGGAGGGGGCTCGCCACCCTTTCCAGGTGTTCACCGACCACAAGAACTTGGTTTATCTGCAAACGGCCCAGTGACTGAATTCTCGCCAGGCCAGATGGTCCTTGTTCTTCTCCCGATTCCACTTCACCCTGCATTTTCTCTCCGGGGAGAAGAACGTCCGGGCCAATGCTCTCTCCCGCTCCGTGGTGTCATCGGAGGAGGAGGAGTCTCGGCTGATAGTCCCGTCTGAGAGCCTGAGGACCGTGGCTCCGGTCGCCCTCGAGTCTGTACCTCCGGGGAAGACTTTTGTCCCTGTCCATCTGCGACCGGAGGTCCTCTCTTGGGCTCATTCGTCCAGGCAGGGTGGACATTTTGGGACCAAATAGACCTCTGAGCTTCTGGCGAGGACGCATATGGCCCATGACGTCAGGGACTATATTCAGGCATGCGTCTCTTGCGCCCAGAATAGGTCCTCTCGGCAGTGGCCCACTGGGCTACTCTACCCCCTGCCAGTAGCAGACAGGCCCTGGGAGATGGTTGGTATGGACGTTGTGGTGAGACTGCCCAAGTCCAGTGGCAACACCATCATTTGGGTTGTCACCGACCATGTCTCCAAGTTGGTGCATCTGGTACCACTCTCTCGGCTACCTTCTGCACGGGGCCTGTCGGCGTTGTGTCAGGAACACCACACTGCACTTGCTCACTGAGCCAGTGCGCGTGTCCTGAGTAAAGTGAACTGTGCTCACCATGTCCTCAGCCAAAGCACTTTATCAGGCTCATCATAAATAAGCCTTAAGGCTTCAAAAAACACATCCACAGACATTCTCTCAGGGGCAGAAGAGGAAAGCGAAAATGCCCAGGCTTGTGGGGACCCCCTAAGCAGGGACATAACCACCCCCACCCTCTGTTTCTCATCCCCAAACGAGCGGGGTCTCAAAGAGAAAAAGAGCTTACAGCCCTCCTTAAATGCTCTGAATTCATCTTTGTTACCAGAAAACGTATCTGGCAATTTAACCGGGGATTCAGGTGGGACTAAAATGACATCTCTATTCCCCACCTGCTGAAAGCCTGTGGAAAGCACCCCCTGAACCAAGTCCGCAACCTGCTGCTGGGACTGGGTCAGAGCTTGGTGTTCCAAACTTAGCTTTTGCAGCGACTGAGTCAAGCATTTCACCTGCTCAGATAAGGCATGCATTGGGTCCATGCTGCAGAAGTGAGGAGAGAAAAAAAAAAGTTCATGGTCAGTTATAATGCCAGTGCGTGTGTCGTGAGTAACGTGAACTGTGCTCAAAGATACCTGTGGAGCGGGCAGCAGCCGAGTAGGTGCGTACTTCAGAACAGCAGGACCTGAAGCATGTGACTGCTGGGGGCGTGGCCTAAACTCCAGAGAGCTAGAAGCTGCAAGAGAACTCCTATCAGGGTAACTGCGAGACAAAGTTACCAAGGGGCATAGACAGGGAGCATAGTCAGGACATAGCCAATGAGTCATACACAGAGATAGCTGTAAGGTACAAGAGGGGCGAGCAGAGACTAGTCAGATCACAGGCAATGAGTCATACACAGGGAGGGTAGCGAAGTACAGAATCAACAGGCAACTCACAACGGGGAACAGAACCGGGTCAGAACCATATAAACAAGCTATAACAACGAACAGGCACAGGCACACAGAGGTCACCACACTAGGCCAAAGGCAAAAGTATGACTGACAGGGATTGGAGCTTCCCAGGGGTTTAAGAAGCTCTCCCAGAACCAAAAAGAGGCCACAATCATTAACCCCAGGTATGCAGGTCAAAACCTGCACTGAGCTCCAAATATTAACCCCTGACGTGCAGCTCAAAAACCTGCACTGGGATCATGACACGTTGTTTATTAAGCACATTTTCCGCCTGCACGGCATGCCGGATAAGATTGTCAGCGACTGGGGTCCTCAGTTTGCGTCTCGGTTCTGGAGAGAGCTCTGTTCCCTGCTCAGCATTGAGCTAAATCTCTCCTCGGCCTATCATCCCGAGACGAACGGGTTGGTAGAGAGAGCCAACCAGACCCTGGTCACATATCTACAGCATTTTGTCTTGGCCAGGCAGGATGACTGGGCATCCTTGCTGCCATGGGCGGAGTTCACTTTGAACAACGCTGTGGCCGACTCCACTGGTCAGACCCCATTACTCCTAAATTATGGCCTGCATCCGCGCGTCCCTGTGCCCATGTCCGTGTCATCCACCGACTCTAAGATGGAAGACTGGGCGGTGGAGGCACATGACATTTGGGATCGCACTCAGGATGCTATACGGGCCTCCAAGGAGAGAATGGGAAGCTCCACTGATGCACACCGGCGCCCTGCTCCGACCTTTGCCCCTGGCGACTTAGTGTGGCTCTCCACCCGAAACATCAGGCTGCAGGTTGAGTCCGCTAAGTTTGCACTTCGCTACATTGGCCCCTTCAAGGTCCTTGAGCAGATCAACCCTGCGGTCTACCGTCTGGCCCTTCCACCACACTTGGCTATCTCTCACACGTTCCACGTGTCCCTCCTTAAGCCTGTTCACATGTCCCGGTTCTCCGAGTCATCTGCCGGGACATCAGACCTGTTTTCGGACGAGTTTGAGGTCAATGCCATCGTGGGATGCAAGGTGATGCGGGGCAAAAAGTTTTATTTGTTGGATTGGAAGGGTCATGGTCCAGAGGCTCGGACCTGGGAGCCAGTGGAGAACATCCACGCTCCGCTCCTTATTGCGGCATTTAAGCGTAGCGAGGCTCAGAGGGGAGGGGGACCTAGGAGGGGGGGTAATGTTAGGCATCGGGTTCCTGTCGCTGCACAGCAGGAATTCCGAGCCTTGCATTCGGCAGTCTCCCATTCCTCTCTGGCCGTAAAGGAGGCTGCTCAGCAGACTCGGCAATCCAGGCGCTCTGCTCAGACCAGCTCTGTAGGTTTGGTTGCTGCTGTCACCTTTGGTCCAGCTATAGCAACGCATGCTGGTCAGCAGCGAGCTTCTCCAGGGATTAAGTCCTCCATTCGGTCCGCTGAGCATGCCCGTGGGATGATCTCTCATTGGAGATTGGAGGTCACATGCTCAGGCCCTTCTCCAGCTCGGATTGGACCATCTGAAAGGTCCGGAAGTTCCGGAAGGACGCGGTTATAAAAGGTTTGCATGGCCGCTCTGCCATGCGCTAGTATAGACAAAGATTAGACCATGTGGAGTGAGTGTTGTATGCATGTATGAATATCTCTGGTGAATGACTCATTGGAAACCCCTACCCATGGTATGCATGTGTTGTGCAGCCTAGCCTGTAAAGTGCCCAGGTCTAGGTGCAGGTAGAGTCTGAGTCAGAGACTATAATCAGTGTCCACCGGTGGTTCTACACGCCACGGTGCATGTGCTCGACACTTCTCCATGGTCAGCGTCTATAGTGGTGTCCGCAGGTGTGACGCCACGTGCTCTGAAGGTCTAGAGGGACTCTGACCCCGTGTCCTTGGGGCAGAGTTCCGTAACCACATTCTGAGCGCCCCCTTGCCGAGCTCTGTGAGTGCTAACAGACTCGGCATTTAAGTTTCGCGGTATTGCGGTTCTGTGACGTAACAGAGTCCGCTCCTGTTCACACCGGGTGACGTTAACCCATATAGGACCTTTGTATACCGCTATATCCGCCATTACTAAGCAGCAGTTTACCACCTCTGCATGGTGGACCCCGGGCTGCGAACGCACCTACTATCATTATATTATTTTATTTTTTATACTTTATACTTTATTTTTTATACTATCATTATATTATTTTATTATTATTCGCGCGCCGAATTTTGGCTCATCTTTCATCGTTTTTAAGAAATCTCAAGATGCAAGAGGCCAGGAGCCATTTGGTGAGCTGCATTTCTTGCTACATGTTCACAGACTTACCAGTGGAAAAGCCAAACTTCACATGCCACAAATGCAAGCTTGTGTCCCTGTTGGAGGAAAAGTTGCAAAATCTTGAAGAGAGGTTAGCTACGTTGAAGATCATTAAGAAGGCCGCTATCTGCAGACCGGATATAACTTCAAGAGAAATGTGCTGTCTTCCAGGTGCAAAAATTAAAGCTGTGTCTGACAGGATATCAGGACTCTTCAGACCTACAGATGACTACCCATTCCTGCTACTACATGTGGGGACAAATGACACCGCAAGAAACGACCTGGAAACCATCTGCAGAGACTTTGAAGACTTAGGCAAGAAAGTGAAAGAACTGGGAGCGCAGGTGGTCTTCTCTTCCATCCTCCCAGTGGATGGCCATGGAACAAGGAGGTGGAATAAGATTCTGCAGGTGAACAACTGGCTACGTCGATGGTGCCGTCAGCAACGATTTGGATTTCTGGATCACGGAGTGAACTACTTATACGATGGACTACTTGCTAGAGATGGGGTGCACCTTACGAAGACTGGAAAGCATGTATTTGGAAGTCGCCTTGCTACACTTGTAAGGAGAGCTTTAAACTAGAACAACATGGGAAGGGAAGCAAAAGACCAGAAAAAGCCATACACCTGACAAATGCTATTGAGAACTCTGCTATTAGAAGTGGAAAGGAAGAACAAAGACGAAAGAATCTAATTAATAAAAATATTGGAGAAAGAGAAACCAATCACAAACTAAAGTGTTTCTATACTAATGCACAAAGCATGGGCAACAAACAAGGAGAATTGGAACTACTAACACAGGAAAAGAAATATGATGTCATTGGAATCACTGAAACTTGGTGGGACAATACACATGATTGGAATACAAGACTAGAAGGATACAACTTATTTGCAAGAAACAGACTTGATAAACGAGGAGGGGGTGTCGCATTGTATGTTAGAAACGCGTATATCTGCACAGAGATTGAAGCTTCAGAGACTGGGAGTTCTGTGGAAACTGTTTGGGTAAGAATACAAGGACAGAATAATGGAAAGGACACCATTGTAGGCATTTACTACAGGCCGCCTGTGCAAGCTGAAGATATGGATGAACTCTTTATGCATCAAATGGCCAAGTTCTCCAAAAAATATGACATAGTTGTCATGGGAGATTTCAACTATCCAGACATTTGTTGGGAATCTCTCTCAGGCAAAACTAACAGGTCAAGGAAATTCTTATCCTCTCTTGCTGACAACTTTATCTTCCAAAAGGTAAGGGAGAAAACAAGGGGAACTGCTACCTTGGATCTAATCCTTATAAACAGGGAGGAAATGGTTGAGGAGGTAAAAGTGGCTGGGACCCTAGGAGGTAGCGACCATGCTATTTTAGAATTTTGGTTAACTAGAGGCGGAAGACCTGTGAAGACTCAGACGTCAAGGTTAGATTTCAGAAAGGCAGATTTTAAGGGATTCAGAAAGAGAATTGGAGGGATCCAATGGCTGGATATCCTTAAAGACAAAAATGTCCAGGAAGGATGGGAAATCTTGAAAAATGAAATTCTCAAAGCACAGTTGTTAACAATTCCGAAAAGAGGGAAGAATAGGAAGCATTTAAGGAAACCAGGATGGATGAACACAGAACTTAAGCACATGCTAAAAAGGAAGAAAAAAATGTTTATAAAATGGAAAGAGGGAGGCATATCTAAAGAAGAATATAATGCTGTCTGCAGAACCTGCAGGGCACATATCAGATTATCTAAAGCTGAAAATGAATTGAGGCTTGCAAGAGATGTCAAAAGGAATAATAAAGGATTTTGGGGATATGTCAAAAGTAAAAGAAAAGTCAAAGATGCTATAGGATTTTTACAGGATGAAAATGATGAAATGGTAAGACAGGATGTTGAGAAGGCTGAACTTTTAAATTCCTATTTTGCATCTGTTTTCTCTCAGAAAGGAAATGTAACATCAACTGTTATTCACTGTCCTATTAAGGGAATAGAAGAATCCAGGATATCTATAAACAGAAAGATAATGAGGAAACACTTAGCTAACCTAAATGAATTCAAGTCTCCAGGTCCAGATGAATTACACCCCAGAGTACTGAAGGAGATAGCAGAAGAAATTTTTGAACCCCTCTCCATAATCTTTGAAAATTCTTGGAGAACAGGAGAAGTGCCAGAAGACTGGAGAAGAGCAAATGTTGTTCCTATCTTCAAAAAGGGGAAGAAGGTGGACCCAGGCAACTATAGGCCGGTGAGTCTGACTTCTATACCAGGAAAGATCTTTGAACAAATTATTAAACAGCATGTATGTCAATACCTGGATAAGAATGAAGTGATTAAACAGAGTCAGCATGGGTTTGTAACTAATAAGTCATGTCAGACTAACTTAATTTCCTTCTATGACGGAATCACTGATTGGGTGGATCAAGGAAATGCTGTAGATATAGTATATCTTGACTTCAGCAAAGCATTTGACAAAGTCTCTCATACAATCCTTATTGAAAAAATGACTAAGTATGGAATGGACAAGGCAACTGTTAGGTGGATTCATAACTGGCTTAGTGATCGGACCCAAAGAGTGGTCGTAAATGGCTGCACATCCAGTTGGAAGAATGTCTCAAGTGGGGTACCACAGGGCTCTGTCCTGGGCCCTGTATTGTTCAACATCTTTATCAACAATTTAGATGAAGGAATTGAGGGTAAACTGATTAAATTTGCTGATGACACAAAGCTAGGAGGGATAGCTAATACTAGAGAAGAGAGAGAGAGGATTCAAAAAGATTTAAATAAACTGGAGAAGTGGGCAGCAAATAACAGAATGGTTTTTAACAGGGAGAAATGCAAAGTACTACATCTGGGCAATAAAAATGAAAAAAGCATATACAGAATGGGAGGAATAGGGCTAAGTGACAGCACATGTGAAAAAGACTTGGGTATACTAATAGATCACAGACTGAATATGAGTCAACAGTGTGATGCAGCAGCAAAAAAGGCAAATGCAATTCTAGGATGTATTAACAGAAGCATACAGTCTAGATCACGTGAAGTCATTATTTCCCTCTACTCCTCTTTGGTCAGACCTCATCTGGAATATTGTGTCCAGTTTTGGGCACCACATTTTAAAAAAGACATCAACAAACTGGAGCAAGTTCAGAAAAGAGCGACCAGAATGGTGACCGGTCTGCAAACCCTGTCTTATGAGGAAAGGTTGCAGGATTTGGGAATGTTTAGTTTGCAAAAGAGAAGACTGAGAGGAGACTTAATAGCTGTCTACAAGTATCTAAAGGGCTGTCACATTGTAGAAGGATCAACTTTATTCTCATTTGCACAAGGAAAGACTAGAAGCAATGGGATGAAACTGAATGGGAGGAGACACAGATTAGATATTAGAAAAAACTTTTTGACAGTTAGAGTGATCAATGAGTGGAACAGGCTGCCACGAGAAGTGGTGAGTTCTCCTTCAATGGAAGTCTTCAAACAGAGGCTGGACAGACATCTGACTGGGATGATTTAGCGAATCCTGCTTTGAGCAGGGGGTTGGACCAGATGGCCCAGGAGGTCCCTTCCAACTCTACGATTCTATGATTCTATGATTCTATTTGGTGCGTTCCGCCAGCCCGTAACACTAGGCTTGCACAGTATTGATCTTCCTACAGATTGTTGATCCATCAAGTCGTCATGGCTCAAGATTAAGCCATCTATCTTGAGAACATGAGTTCATCTTGTGCCATTGTGATTGGAGACGAGACAAGGTTGCACATGAGGAGGTGTGTTCGGCTATTTTCGAAAGTGATAAAAAAGTGAATGGATATATTTCCACCTTACAACAACCCACTTCTTATGAAAAACCGGTGACAGCAATCTCTAGCAATAAGGTGTCAGAGTAGATTCTGCCAAGTGCCATGTCATCCATCTAGCAGGAGACCGCCGCCACAAGCCAATTATTTGAGGTATTACTGCTACTGGTGACCAAGCAGGAGACCACCGCCACAAGCCAATTATTTGGGGTATTGCTGCTACTGGTGACCAAGGCCAGATGAAAAGTTGGCACCTATAAAATGTTTTCCCAACTCAAGTTCCCCTGGCAGTTGACATATTAGAAAATTTAAGACGCATTGATGAAAGTTTTTGGTTCTCGATTCCCCTATACTAGACCGATCCATGAGCTACTACACTGATTTGCTTCATTACTAACAGAGTTTAAGTGCTATGTAAAGGAAAGACTTTGGTTATGCAAAGGAAATATGAGGCTGCCTACAAGTTGTGGAGACACGGGGGGTCAGTGGGTGCTCACGTCCGCTGGCCTGGCTGCCTTTAGAAAGACCGCATGGACCAGAGCTCATCCCACTGAACGCCCACTCTCTTTTTCCATGGGCAGAATACTACTCAGACAACACAGTGTTGAGAGTAAAACAGTGTGGTAATACTTTAACCGCAAAACAGATAATAACATATAGAACAGTCCCAGTAAAATATCCAAGATGGTGCAGCGCCTCATCCTTTCATCAACTCGCCGGGTTTATAGCAGCTCCGCCTTCAAAGATTCCTAGGCTGACTACCCCCATCTGTGGCATGCACAGAGAAGAGGTGATGACAAGCATAGAAAGCTGACTGAAAGCAGTGAGGTATGTGGCCAGGTGACCTGATTGTCCCTACCTGGATTCTTCAAGATGTCTCTGAGAGTACAGTGATGGTCAATAGAGCATATCTGTGTTCTTTCAGCTGGGTCCATGGTCCCCTAAGATGACATCCTGTAGAATATTCCTTGCTGTGGTCTCTCTGATCCCCATAAAGACAGAAAATACCTCTTTTATACCCACATCTGTGGCTTAGGTTATCAACTACAGGTCAGGGGGGAGATGGGATTAGTTTAACTCTCATTGTTTGAGTATTTAATCACTATGCATAGTTCATCCTCTGTTTTGCAGGTCAACAAGCCACGGAAAACACACAATGATCAATTCATCATGCTATCAAACACTTACAGTGGGGGAAATAAGTATTTGATCCCTTGCTGATTTTGTAAGTTTGCCCACTGAAAAAGACATGTACAGTCTATAATTTTAAGGGTAGGTTAATTTTAACATTGAGAGACAGAATATCAAAAATAAAATCCAGAAAATCACGTTGTATAAATTCTATAAATTTATTTGCATTTTGCAGTGAGAAATAAATATTTGGTCCGTCTGGCAAACAAGACTTACTACATGGTGGCAAAACCCTGAAGGTAGCAGGGTGGTTTGGGGGGCCCCATTTCTCTCTCCTCTGGTATGTTAGATCATATCAGAAGCAAGAGAAATGGATGGAAAACTGTACTTTTTTTGTGATCCCTGTGATCACGTGACAGGAGAAGGTAAAAACTGACCCAAATCATGTTCTCCAGGGTCTCAGCTACCCCACTTAGCCGAGACCCCAGAGATTTTCTGACACTGGGGGGCGCTATACACTTATTTCTCAGTGCCTTTAAAAAGCAGCTCAGAGAATTAAATACTCTTAGGCTGCTTTCACACATCCGGTGTCAGGGGTGCGGCGGCGTGCGGCGAAAAGCTGTACCACCGGATCAGACCTGCAGTGGTGACACCGGATGCAGATGCGGTGCCTGATCCGGTTGGAAAGCATTTAAAGGAGCCGCACCGGGGATGAGAGAGGCAGCGGTATGCAGGGGGGGAGATAGAGATACACGCGCGCTCGCCGGGCACTAGTGGGTTAAACCTCACAGTGTCCGTGCATGCGCTGTTGAAAAAGCCGTTCCGGCGCTGCAAAAAAACGTTGCAGGTAACGTTTTTTGCTGACGCCGGACGGCGTAGATTTAACGCTTCCGGCTAAAAACGGAGGCGCCGCATGTCCATCCGGCACGATGCGGCGATCATTAAATTCTATGTGCCAAAACCGGATCCAATTCCGGATCCGGTTTTCACACTTTTTGCCGCATCGTGCCGGATTCTAAAAGCCGGATGTGTGAAAGTAGCCTTAACTGCCGCCATTAATAGGTGTGTCGGCGGTCGTTAAAGGGTTAAGGGCAATACCAAATACTAATGAAAAGTATGTAAACTTTTGATTTTGCGGTACGTAATAAAAAATGCCCTAAAACATTCTCTCTCTCTCATTATTCTGGCATTTGGCAAATATTAATAATTATGGTAATCCTAATTGACCTAAAACGGGAAAGGTTTAACCATATATAAGACCAATTAAAGTTTCCTATATTACACACATGCAATGTATCCGTAAATATCGTGTGCTACACTGTGGCATCCGATTTTTTTTCTCACCCAATTTATGGAGGAAAATCATGCATGCTGCAATTTTTTTTTCACACGTCAATCTGGTCAGTAAAAAACAAAACAAAACACTCATCTGCACTGCTCCATAGAATAATATTGGTCCGAGTGTGGTCCTTTTTTTTCACTGATAGCACTTGGACCAAAGTTGTCCGAGCCCACAGAAAAAATACAAAACATGAATATACCCTACAGGTGTGTTGTTTTTCCCACTGAGTCTTTTTCCTGAGTTTTTGAAGCATAAAATCCTCAAAAAAAAACTTAAAACTTCTCAAAAACGTGGAGTTTCTGCTCAGTTTCAGCTACAAAAACTCAGCAAGAAGACTCATTGTGAATACTCACTTTGGCTATGCTCACGTAGAGGTTTTTTTTGGAAGATACGCTGACACGCTTTGGAGCTGCGCAGGTGCTCACTAAAATCTTCTTTCATTTGCTCTATTTCCACTTTGCTGTATCATATGAGCTTTTGGAGACTTTTTTTCTGAAGAGGTTTTGAAAATAAGGGAAAAAAAAGGAAAAGTAAATGGATGGATGAGTGTATCACTCTCCACAAGGAGAAACATTATCCCTTTAGACCCTTTAGATCAGATCTCATACTTTGCACTGATGAGGGGCAATACCCCCCCAAACACTATATCTGCAAATTGAGATTCTGATTTGGCTTTTATCCAAAAGTCACATTTCAAGACTTGCTAAAGGGTTGATAGGAACTTATAGAATTGCTGCTTCCAACAGGTGGCGCTATAGAGTTCAAGTCCTCTTCGTAGAAGAGCGGCAACATCAAAAGCTCATCATGGGAACTTAGCCTAATGGCTGTGTTGTATTCACACTGAGACTCTTTTGCTGAGTTTTTGGAGCGCAAACTTTCCAAAAATACTCTTCAAAAACTTGGAGTTTCTGCTCAGTTTCAACTTCAAAAACACACCTTTGTCTACGTTCACGCAGACTCTTTTTTGCGAAGACTTTTTTTCTGGGCAGATCCTCTCCCCCCTAAAAAAAATCTTCCTCCAAAAACCTTGTAATCATGTCTTTATTCATTTCTATTGAGAAATCCCACGTCGCTTCTTTGAAGTGGATTCTCAAGGAAACCTTTCAAAATGAAGCCCTTCGTCCAATCGACGGGCTGCAAAAAAACTCTTCCGAGAGGAAAAAAATGAAAAAAAAAAAAGAAAACCTCTTCAAAAAAGGTCTTAAAAAAAGGAAAACTCATCCAAAAAAAGACCATTTTTGAAGCAGTTTTATTATAAAAAAAAGTTAAAAAAAAGCTCTGTGAGAACATACGTACAAAAGGCCAATGTAAAATGAGTAATGAGGGAGCGCGAGATAATATTCTGCACCTTTAATCTTCTTTTAGACTTTACTTCTTGAAAATTGCTTTGCGGATGGTGAACAGTCTTTTTTTTTCCCTCCCGTAGATTGGTGTATTTCATTACATGCTCAAACATTAGTAATGCCTACCTCTTATTATGAGACTGTTTCACAGTCAGAGTGGGAGGTTAGATACAATACATTTGCAGAATAGCTTTGCATAATTCAGCACATAAATATGAATTAATGTCTCTGGATATTCCACTAGCAGGAGCCGCGCGTCGGGTGCAATGACTGAAACGCGCGCCGCTCCGCTTTTCTCAATACTTCTCACGTTCTTCGTAATTTATCATAATATTGCAAAAAAACATATATATATATCAGTACCGGAGCGGAGAACGAATGCCGACTACGACCATCAATGACCCGGGGGCTTGAACGTAAGCTGATAATAGAAATCTTTCATTTTTTCAACCCCCGGTGGATGATTTTTAGTAGATCTTACCATTGTCCGTATTTCTGCCGGTATGCATTAATAGAACATAAAATTGTTTCATAATATGTGTTAGAAAATATTCTAGTTAGCTTGAATATCCTTAATTTTAAGGATGTTTGCCTATTTTTTTTGTTAATTTTTCACTTGCACTACCATTTCAAAACCACTGTTACTGGAATTATTTTCCATAGACATCAAAGCAATAGCGCCCCCCAGCTGTACCTAAAACTGATAAGAGAAAGGTAGTAAATAGAAAATGGTATAGACAAACATCTGAAAATATTGGGGGAGAAAAACCCCCCAGATATGTTATCCTGGTGGCTCCTATTACAGGACCGCGCTGGTATCAGTGAGTTCTGTGACATGTTCACGTTTACACTGGGAGCCGGACGTAATATACCAGGGGTGATGGGCCGAAGGTTATACTCTGAGGGCAAGTGGCCTGATGTAATACAAAAGGGGCCGGATGTTATAGACCAGGGGCGAGGGGAAAGATGTAATACAAAAGGGGCAAGGGTTCGAATGTAATACACCAGGGGCAAGAGGCCGGATGTAGTATACCAGGGACAAGGGGCCGGATGTAATACACCAGGGGAGAGGGGATAATATTATACATCGGGGGGGACGGGGATGGATGTTATATACCAAGGCTTGGGGGGTTGGATGGGGTAACAAGTCCATTCATGACATTTTTGTCTCCTGGATCTTCCACCCATCACCTGTGAGTGATATTATTGAGAACTGGAAGGAATCGCAGCAACTCAGCCACGAAGTGGAGACCCCGTAATGTTAGAGAGCGGGGTCACTGAGTGCTGAGGAGCAGAGGGCAGAAAAGTCACTAACGCTCTGCTAACTCCATAACTGCAGATTCCAGACCTTCTCTGCTATGACATCAGCACAAACACTGCGCCCACACCAGGAGCTTCATGACCGAGCAGCTGCATGCAGCCGTACATCACCAAGCACAATGCTGGGCGTCGGATAGAGTGGTGTAAAGCTGCCACCAGTGGCATAACTAATCATGTGCTAAATATTTGCAAGTCAAATTTATGCATGACATAGCCAAGATGATTGTCTATAAAATGATGGTAGTCTCAGGTTTGAACCAGTAGTGGAGATATGGAGCCTGAAAGGTAAAAGTTCAAAACATTGTTACCCTTTTGCTTGTCACTGTATAAACCTGCAAAAAAACCTTCAAAACTTTTTTCTGTATTTAATTAGTCATACATACAGTGTAAAATTACGGTGGTTTTAATCTCCAAAAAAAGTTCATTTTTGTTCTGGATTCAATTAGTCATCCATACAGTGTAACGTGATTAGTGTTACATTACCGGTGGTATTACTCTACAAAGAAACATTCAAAAAATCTTTCTGGATTGAATTAGTAATCCATACAGTGTAATGTGCTCTTTGGAGCAGTTTCTTTCTGTCTGCGACCCTCTCAAATACAGCGAGTAAAGCCTTGACATTGTCCTCCAGAGGCATTTTCTGTAAGGCCTCTGCTACCATTGACCTCATTTGGTTACCTTCGCTTTGGCTGCTGCTGCAGCTGCTGCTGAACATCATGCTGTAACTGCTGCCACAACTTCTGTTGCTGCTGTTGAAACTGTTGCTGCTGCTGCTGCAACTGCTGTTGAAACTGCTGGATCAGGGGTTTGTTAGTCTCCTATTGGGTCTGCTACTGCTGGATTATTTGCTTAAAAAGCGCCTCGATGCTTTCAAACTGTGTTTGCAATTCTGTAGCTGAATTTACCCCGGACATTACATTTTTACACTGCAATCACCTGTGCTCTCTGAGATGTCATATCTGCATTACATCCACCAATTGTAGGGATTCATTCACTGGTAGGCATTAGGCCTTAGGTAGCGTTTGCACAAGCAATACAGCTTTGGTCAAACACGTGCAGTTTTTTTTGCGTTCCACAGGTTGCACAGTACCAAAACAACAGAATCATAAACATAAATCCCAATCCTTGTCCAGTCGCTCAATAAACAGTGTAGACCCTGACTACTTCTGACACCACTGAGCTAGTCCAGGTCGGTCAAACAAAACCACTAATGTCCATAGCAACCACTGATACTTGCGGTTCTCCGCACACGGTCTGTGCTGACTCTTCTCATACAGATTCTGGCTTATTTCTCTCTTCAATTTCCAGACACATCCAGTCTGGTCAGCCTCCCCAGCAGACTGACTTAGATGAACACCTAGCCTGTTTATATGCAGAGTTAGCCAGGTGTACTAACTAATCAAAGGCCTGACATTGCTTCACCAGATATAGTTCAACCTTTATTAAACAAAATGGCAGAAACAAAAAAGTGAATGGTAATATTTTTGGTTACTGTATCTTTAGGAGACTTTAAATGCTTTTTAGTCTTAGCACTTATAGGAGGTAGATTATTGGTGCCTTCAGTACACACAAGGGGGCACAGTCACCTAACATTGCAGAAGTGATCAAGTCCTTCTTTAATCTCAGGATTCCCCTCCTTCCGTAAGAACGCTACCCAGATCTGTGTTCCTTCACACATGACTTAAACTGAAACTTCGATCCCACTGAATTTCAAGTGATCCTATCTCTCACCGCATGGCCTTTCCTTCTAAAACCCTAACGCTCTGCCATAAAGAGGACCTGTGATCAGATGAAAAGTTATTTTCTAAGGCCTCTTTCACATTAGCGTTTTTTTAGCGCAGCTCTTCGTGTGCAATAGAAACGCATGCAAAAAGCGCATGATGCATTTTGCTTGCATTTGCGTTTTTTAGGCGCATGCGTTTTAACCAGTTTCTAGCCATGTTAACTCTTAAAACACATGCGTTTTCAAACGCAGGCGTGCGCATGTCCATGTGCATGCCTGCGTTCCCATAGACTGTAATGCATTATTTTGTCGCATTCCGTGCGCATGCATTTTTTTACGCCTTTGGATGGACCCAAAAATGGAACAGGTTGTGTCAAGCGTGCCTAGGCGCACACGACGAAAAAACGCATGTGCGCGAAAACGCATACGAACGCGTGCAAACGCTAGACCATGCACACGCCATGTTAAACATAGGTGCGCATGACGCATGCGCATGGATGCGCACGATGCGCTGCGCAAAAAAACGCTAGTGTGAAGCCAGCCTAAATCTGTCATACAGTTCCAGCGATATGGACCTTTTTATTTAGTTGTAATTTTTATGATTTTTATCTAAGGGGCATGGCTCACAGGGTAATTATGCAGAGCAGACTAAAGACACGCCCCAGAGGATCCAATGAGTCATGCCCCCTCCCATTTGGTAAAGTAAATAAAAAAATATCTCTGGAAATGTATGGCTAATTTAAAAAATAAATAAAGAAATTGATAATCAGGGAAGCAAAAACTGCCCACTTGTGACCTGGTGACAGGTTCTCTGTAAAGACGTATTCCTCTATCATGACCATGCATCCACAGGTCCTAGTTTACATCTCCCTATGCCACATTATCCAGGGTCCTAACACTACCACTGCCATTTCTGCTCTCTTGAGCAAACTGTCCAAATTCTGATCTTTAAACCTTGTCTCTCTTTTTACCCTGTACCTCAAAAGTCCTAGCATGAGCATTCTCAAAACCCCCAGCACTCTAACTCTTCCTTTCCAATGAAGTCTCAATTCACACCTCCAGGTTACACCTCAAATCTTCAGACATCCTTCAGACATCCAGGCCTCCATTACAACATCTCCAATTTCTAGTTATAAGACTCCATGGGTTTGTTCACTCATCACTGATGTTCACTGTAGGCTGATATGGTTCCAAAGCAAAAGTAGACACCTCCAGTGACATCCTCATCCAGGTTGAGGAACACTCACCCTACTCATATTACCCAAATTCACAATATTAATACAAAGCCTGTTCATGATGTAAATATGGGTACTTCACCTTTCAAAACAATCTGTAATACTCAGGCTTCAGCACACCGAAAAAGATCAATCCGCAAACTGCTCCAGTTCAGCCAACCACACTACCCTCAATGTCCAGAATTGCAGGCATTAGGCACAGATCCACAACAGGAGATGTCTAGTTTATATGCGCCTATGTGTGTCCACCCAGTGGTGGTGATATGAGGTGCGGACTTCTTTGTCAGCATGTTCCAATAATGTATGGAATCTGTTTCAAGAAAAGTTGGAGTCCATTACTAGCAAAGGTAAGGGTAGGAAAATCTGTAGTCCAGCGAAAAACATTCTGGTGAGTATATGGGAGGATTCTTTATCAGGGTTGGTGCAAATCGATTCTCATGACTTAGCCCAGGTAAATTTTGGTCGTTTGACTGGAGCGCTATGAACCATTTCTTCTTTTGATTAGTTGGCCTGACGCAATTGTGGCGCCCCCAGGAGTATGGTCGCCACAGTGGCATTGCCTTCCTCCAGGGAGGGTGATGTCAGGCTTGGAAGCAATGAAGGGTCTCTCTAGCAGTTAACCATAACATGCAACACAGTTCCCACTCCGGGCCAGCAGAGGGAGCTCTGAACCAGAATTGGGGGAGGAGTGCTCTCTGAGGGCCAGGAAGGGAAATTAGTTCTGTGAGGAGGGCGAAGTGTGTAGATGTGGAGAGAGAAGCTGGGGGACTGAGCAGAGTTGAGAGCTCGTTCCCAGCTGGAGCGCATGATCTGGAGCCTGGTCTCCAAGGTTGTATGGATACTGAAGGTCTTGCAACAGAAACCTGAGGAATAGGAAGCTGTAAATGCTCTATTCCCTTCTAAGACTGGGAGGCACAACAGCGACGTGTGAGCCAAAGGAGATAGAAGGCTACAGCTGTCTGCCATACGAGGTAGATCCAAAAGGGAAGAAGAAGGAGGAACGTCAGTGTAACACAGTACTGCATATACCTCAAGTAAGCGCTAGGAAGGAGACTACACAACTTATCTGCATAGAGAGATTCCTGAGTTGCTTCCAGGCTAATCAGCTCCTGTGCCATCTGCAATCTGGACCCTGGACTGCACTTACAAAGTAAAGGTAAAGAAACTACATTCCGCTGTGTCCTTGCCTTCTTTCTGCAACTTCTCCAGCACTGCTACATCTCTGTGCCAGACACTGCACCCTCTTCCCCAACACCGATCTACACTGCCCTGGGACCAACAGCCCTGCTGCACTACACCATCTGTCCCAGTGGATCTGTCTGCAGCGTCGGCTTACATCTACATTGCCAAACACCACAGGTGGCATCACGAATCACTCATAAACTTTATTCCACCACTCTACCCCTTTTACATGGGCACCCAGGGCTACGGACCGGGTCACCGCTGCTGTGACATTCCCCTCTGAGAGACTGACCCGGTACCGAGTACCCCACAGCCCTGGGAGGGCGACCCACAATGTCATTGTTGCGGCTTGATGAACATTTACTCATTTGTAGTCGCGCCAGGTCGGCTAATCAAAAGAAGAACCGCGGCTGCTCCCATCTGACGACCACAGATTACCGATCTGGCCGTGGGACTGGAAACTGGAAATTGTTTTGCAGCATCTTTGTTTTTAGCCCTGTTCATCCTGGTTTATAAATATAATACCAGAACTGCAGTCAGAGTTATTGTAGTTGTGCATAGAAATAATGGTATATACCTTTGGTCTCCTCATTTAGAAACCCAGCATCTAACAGACCAAAATAGGTCTTCGGTGGAAGAACTGGTTATTAAATCCTGTCACACAACACTTGGACATCATTTGTTTAATCATATGATTAGTGAACATTATGTGTACAGACACTGATATTTGTGACCTTTTCATAGGATGTCAAAAAAGCCCTTGTTCTCCAGCTGCAAGGTACCTTCATCCAAAACGTCCCTGTGCTGCTGTGATCTGGATGATTCAACTTGCTGTAGGTTGTTTTGATGCCGCCCACACTGACATAGACTAGAAAAAAAGTAATAGCAAAATGATGTTTTGATTCTATTACAATGCACCTTGTGCCTACAGAGCGATGCATCATTTATAAGAATGAGCAGTCGATTGACTCAAACTAGTCATACCCAGGCTGAAAAGAAGCACATGGGCTTCTGGCAAGAGGTTGAGATTGGATGCAAAGTGAACATTGGAGCAGCTGACACGTGATGTTTCATTAAAATGTACGGCAAGTGTCAGATTGTCTCAGCAGTATTATATGTTTTAGAAGCAATGTCTTCTACAGGGGTGGGACAAAATAATGAAAACCCCTAACGTTTTGGCATCATAATCTTCGAACATGTTATAAACATGCAAACCGTGACATTTGGTAATGTTTTGTAGTTGATTATTTGTGTTATGTGATATGTGTCTGTAAATTAACTGTTTGTTTTGCAGAATTGTAACAACATTGATGAAAACCTGATACCAATGGCAGACCTCTCGGATTTTCAAAGAGGCCAAATTGTTGGTGCTCGTATGGCAGGTGCTAGTGTAACAGAAAGTGCCCGAATGCTTGGCGTGTCAAGAGGTACTGTCTCCAAAGTAATGACTTCATTTGAAAGAGAAGGAAAAACGTCCGCAGCAAAGCACAGGTCCGGCCGAAAGTCGAAGTTGACTGAGAGAGACCGTCGGGAGAGAGGATCGCAAGACCACGACTCCGAAAATCACTGCTGAGCTCAATGAACACCTACAGAACCCAGTTTCCACGAAAACTGTTGGTTGGGAGCTGCACAAATCTGGATTCCACGGATGACCTGCAATTCGAAAACTGCTGCTCTCAATGACAAATGTTTCCAAGCGTTTAGAGTGGTGTAGAAACCTACAGAATTGGTCCCTCGAGCAGTGGAAACGTGATATTCTCAGACGAATCATCATTTACCCTATTTCCAACCTCCGGCCAAGTGTACGTTTGGAGACAGCCGAAAGAAGCATTCCATCCAGACTGCCTACTCCCAAACGTAAAACATGGTGGACGTTCTGTGATGATCTGGGGTGCTATTTCGTGGAGATCTGCCGGGCCAATGATATCCCTTCATGGAAGAATTAACAGCCGCGATTATTTAGGCATTTTGGGCGACCAAGTGCATCCTATGGTTCAAGCACTGTTCTTTGAGGGGAACGCCATCTTTCAGGATGATAATGCACCAATTCATACAGCTAGAATCGCTAAAGCATGGCACGAGGAACATTGTAATGAAGTTGAGCATCTCATCTGGCCCCCACAATCCCCAGACCTCAACATTATTGAGCATTTATGGCCAATTTTAGAGATTCAAGCTAGATGTCGATTTCCACCGCCATCATCGCTCAAAGAACTGGAGGGTGTTTTATCTGAAGAATGGGCTACAATTCCTTTGGAAACAATTCACACCTTGTATGAATCCATACCTCGGATAATTGAGGCTGTAATCGCCGCAAAAGGTGGACCTACACCATATTAAACTAACTTTTGTTGATGTTTCTAAGTGTTTCCATTATTTTGTCCAACCCCTGTATATTGCAAGTCAAACTAGGGTTGGGTGAGAGAATTCACCGGAGGAGTGCTGGAGGGCTGTTGTGCCAGATCAGGCAGTTTCAGCATCAGTCATTTTCTTAAATAGAACAGCCACCGTTCAGCTTAGTACACTTATCTCAAGTGTATTGGGATAGGTTTGCGATTCTCAAGTTTGTTGGGTTTGCAATTCTCATATCTGTTGTGTTGGGTGTGCGATTCTCAAGTGTGTTGGGTTCTCAATTCTTAGATCTGTTGTGTTGGGTGTGCGATTCTCAAGTGTGTTGGGTTCCCAATTCTTAGATCTGTCGTGTTGAGTGTGCGATTCTCGCGTGTTGGGTTCCCAATTCTCAGATCTGTTGTGCTGAGTATGCGATTCTCAAGTGTGTTGAGTTCCCAATTCTTAAGATCTGTTGTGTTGGGTGTGTGATTCTCAAGTGTGTTGGATTCCCAATTCTCAGATCTGTTGTGTTGGGTGTGCGATTCTAAAGTGTGTTGGGTTCCCATATCTCAGATCTGTTGTGTTGGGTGTGCGATTCTCAAGTGTGTTGGATTTGCAATCTCAGATCTGTTGTTTTGGGTGTGTGATTCTCAAGCGTGTTGGGTTTGCAATCACAGATCTGTTGGATTGGGTTTCCGATTCTAAAATGTTTTGGTTTGGATTTCCAATTCTTCGATATTTTGGGTTGAGTTTGTGATTCTCAATTGTGTTGGGTTTGCATTTCTCAAGTGTGATGGATTGGGTTTGCGATTCTCAGGTACGGTATATTGTGCTTGTGATTCTCAGGTGTGTTGGGTTCAGTTTGGTACTCTCAAGTGAGTTGGGTTTCGTTTGTGATTCTCAAGTTTTTTTGAGTTTGGTGTGAGATTCTCAAGTGTGTTGCATTGTGTTTGTGATTTTCAGGTATGTTGGGTTGGATTTGCAATTCTAAGCCATGTTGGGTTGGGTTTGCAATTTTGCAGTGTGTTGGGTTGGGTTTGTGATTCTCAGGTGTGTTGGGTTGGGTTTGGGATTCTCAAGTGTGTTGGGTTGGTTTTGCGATTCTCAAGTGTGTTGGGTTTGCGATTTCATACTTTGTTTAGTGGTCTGATCTAGAGTTTGAATTTTTAAAACAACTAAACTATTGTTGGCCTTCCAAAGACTTGATTTTCTAAATCATTCTAAATACAGATCTCTGACCTCAACGGGGTCAGACTGTACGGTTCTCCGGTAGTAATGTCTTGAGCCCACAATGAGCCATACCATAGCTGCTCCATACCTCTACTGGCCTGCACAAAGCTTCTACAGTACACACAAGCCTTGCTGTGGTTCCTCAGATAAATCCCTATAATGTACTGTAGCTATGTTTATTCAGACTCCATAACTAAGCTGCGAGTGTAGGGTAGACATTGTTTCTATGGATGTCTCAATGTACCGGTACTCACACAATGATGATTTTATCAGATACCATGACTCGACTTGCAGGAGGCACGTATGAAGATTCCAGAAGAAGGTTTATTTTCAAGCTGAATTCTTGTAGTTGTACACAATTACAGTAGGTAAGAAAGACTTCTGAGATCCACAGAATGAGGAAGAAGAAGGAAGGGGTTACTGACACCAGAGCTAGGGAGGCAGATACGGAGAGAGGATAAACTTCCAAAGGACAAAACTTATGGCATAGTAATGTAACAAAACAATACAATGCAATACAATACATTGAACATTACAGTTGCCTCTCTGGTCATCAAATAATACCATATACTTTCCAAAGATAAACTATCAACCAGTGCACAGAGAAAAAAAAATACTAATTATATACTGTAGATATATCCATCCCAAGGCTATAGAATTAGTTATGTGTTGCTGTCATCATGTTATATTTGCACAGAGATCGAAGCTTCAGAGACTGGGAGTTCTGTGGAAACTGTTTGGGTAAGAATACAAGGACAGAACAATGGAAAGGACACCATTGTAGGCATTTACTACAGGTCGCCTGTGCAAGCTGAAGATATGGATGAACTCTTTATGCATCAAATGGCAAAGTTCTCCAAAAAATATGACATAGTGGTCATGGGAGATTTCAACTATCCAGACATTTGTTGGGAATCTCTCTCAGTCGAAACTAACAGGTCAAGGAAATTCTTATCCTCTCTTGCTGGCAACTTTATCTTCCAAAAGGTAGGTGAGAAAACAAGGGGATCTGCTACCTTGGATCTAATCCTTATAAACAGGAAATGGTTGAGGAGGTAAGAGTGGCTGGGACCCTAGGAGGTAGCGACCATGCTATTTTCGAATTTTTGATAACTAGAGGAGGACGACCTGTGAAGACTCAGACGTCAAGGTCGGATTTTAGAAAAGAAAGAGAATTGGAGGGATCCAATGGCTGGATATCCTTAAGGACAAAAATGTCCAGGAAGGATGGGAAATTTAGAAAAATGAGATTCTCAAATTACAATTGTTAACAATTCCGAAAAGAGGGAAGAATAGGAAGCATTTAAGGAAACCAGGATGGATGAACACAGAACTTAAGCACATGCTAAAAAGGAAGAAAGAAATGTTTATAAAATGGAAAGAGGGAGGCATATCTAAAGAAGAATATAATGCTGTCTGCAGAACCTGCAGGGCACAAATCAGATTATTTAAAGCTGACAATGAATTAAGGCTTGCAAGAGATGTCAAAAGCAATAAAAAAGGATTTTGGGGATATGTCAAAAGTAAAAGAAAAGTCAAAGATGCTATAGAATTTTTACAGGATGAAAATGATGAAATGGTAAGATAGGATGTTGAGAAGGCCGAACTTTTAAATTCCTATTTTGCATCTGTTTTCTCTCAGAAAGGAAACGTAACATCAACTGATCTTTACTGTCCTATTAAAGGAATAGAAGAATCCAGGATATCTATAAACAGAAAGATAGTGAGGAAACACTTAGCTAACATTAATGAATTCAAGTCTCCAGGTCCACATGAATTACACCCCAGAGTACTGAAGGAGGTAGCAGAAGAAATTTTTGTCCAACTCTCCATAATCTTTGAAAATTCTTGGAGAACAGGAGAAATCCCACTGTGACGACTCCTGGAGTGGACCCTCTGGGTCGTGGTACCAACCCTCTCAGGACGAGCTGACCTAGTGAGGACCACCCCCTATACAGGGAGTGCCAGGGGCAAGCCCAAGGGGGTAAGGTACCATGACTGCTGGCACCAGGTGGCCGGCTCACAGGAGACACGAGATAAGTGTGTCTGCAGGAACGTGCAAAGCGTGGATACAGGGAAACGCAGGGTACAAGGCGGTACAGGGCGAATGTACGGAGGCACAGAGAGTACAGGACAATACAATGTGTGTACACAGGAGTGAGCTAGATACAGGATAGTGCAAGGCGGGTACACAAGAGCACGTATGGCGTGCACAGACAAGCACGCCCGGGTGCGAGCAAAGCAGGATGCATGCAAAGGAGCACGTCAGAGAACAGAGTTAGACAGAGCGTGCGCAGAGAAGCACACCAGAGTGCAAGGCTAGGCAGAAGGTGTGCCAGGAGGCACAACAGAGCATAGAGCAGAGTGTGTGCCGAGAGGCACGACTGAAGACAGTGCAAGAGCAGAGCACTAGGCCGAGTACAGGCACTGAGCATGTGCCAGGAGGCACGACAGAGCACAAGGCAGAATATAGGAACAGAGCATGTGCCAGGAGGCACAACAGAGCACAAGGCAGAGGACCCGAATACAGAGCACAGCCAGGCAAGGACGAAGCAGACCAAGCCAGGAAGCACAACAATAATCAGGCACCTCCCATAGGAAGAGGTAGCCTGATATAGCACATGACCACTTGGACTTCTGGGTCAGGTCCTCCAGGACCATAGAGAGGACTTCCGTGTTAGGACCTCCAAGACCATAGAGAGAATGGCTGCAGGCAGAGCAGAGACGGGTGTGCACGCGCGCTGGGCATAAGCGTCCAGCCAAAGGATCCAGTATAGGAGGTGCGCGTGCGCACTAGAGAGGACCCCCGGAGCGGACACGGCACCGGAAGTGGTGACGACGGATCCGGGGTCCCGCCCCCAGGTGAGAGTGACGTGACAAGCGGAGTGACACCCAGAAGACTGGAGAAGAGCAAATGTTGTTCCTATCTTCTAAAAAGGGGAAGAAGATGGACCCAGGGAACTATAGGCCGGTGAGTCTGAATTCTATACCAGGAAAGAACAAATTATTAAACAACATGTATGTAAGTACCTGGATAAGAATGAAGTGATTAAACGGAGTCAGCATGGGTTTGTAACTAATAAGTCATGTCAGACTAACTTAATTTCCTTCTATGACCGAATCATTGACTGTGTGGATCAGGGACATGCTGTAGATATAAAAGACATTTTGTCTTTTGTAGGTTTTATATGCTTTATGGCCATGTGAACATGCATTTATATGCTGCATGAGTACCAACTCAAACCAAGCTCAATTTTTGTGTTTTTTCTTTATGCTGTAGATATAGTATATCTTGACTTCAGCAAAGCATTTGACAAAGTCTCATACAATCCTTATTGAAAAAGTATGGAATGGACAAGTCAACTGTTAGATGGATTCATAACTGGCTTAGTGATCGAACTCAAAGAGTGGTCTTAAATGGCTGCACATCCAGTTGGAAGAATGTCTCAAGTAGGGTCCAGTATTGTTCAACTTCTTTATGAATGATTTAGGTGAAGGAATTGAGAGTAAACTGATTAAATTTGCTGATGATGCAAAGCTAGGAGGGATAGCTAATACTAGAGAAGAGAGAGAGAGGATTCAAAAAGATATAAATAAACTGGAGCAGTGGGCAGCAACTAACAGAATGGAGACTTAATAGCTGTCTACAAATATCTCAAGGGCTGTCACATTGTAGAAGGATCATCTTTATTCTCATTTGCACAAGGAAAGACTAGAAGCAATGGGACGAAACTGAATGGGAGGAGACACAGATTAGATATTAGAAAAATCTTTTTGGCAGTGAGGGTGATCAATGAGTGGAACAGGCTGCCACGAGAGGTGGTGAGTTCTCCTTCAATAGAACTCTTCAAACAGAGGCTGGACAGACATCTGTCTGGGATGATTTAGTGAATCCTGCATTGAGCTGGGGGTTGGACCAGATGACCGAGGAGGTCCCTTCCAACTCTACCATTCTATGATTCTATGATCAATCACAATCACATTCATTTCATTGTGCATTCAGTGCATACAGTGGGGAAAAAAAGTATTTAGTCAGTCAGCAATAGTGCAAGTTCCACCACTTAAAAAGATGAGAGGCTTCTGTAATTTACATCATAGGTAGACCTCAACTATGGGAGACAAACTGAGAAAAAAAAATCCAGAAAATCACATTGTCTGTTTTTTTTTCATTTTATTTGCATATTATGGTGGAAAATAAGTATTTGGTCAGAAACAAGCAATGAAGATTTCTGGCTCTCACAGACCTGTAACTTCTTCTTTAAGAGTCTCCTCTTTCCTCCACTCATTACCTGTAGTAATGGCACTTGTTTAAACTTGTTATCAGTATAAAAAGACACCTGTGCACACCCACAAACAGTCTGACTCCAAACTCCACTATGGTGAAGACCAAAGAGCTGTCAAAGGACACCAGAAACAAAATTGTAGCCCTGCACCAGGCTGGGAAGACTGAATCTGCAATAGCTAACCAGCTTGGAGTGAAGAAATCAACTGTGTGAGCAATAATTAGAAAATGGAAGACATACAAGACCACTGATAATCTCCCTCGATCTGGTGCTCCACGCAAAATCCCACCCCGTGGGGTCAGAATGATCACAAGAACGGTGAGCAAAAATCCCAGAACCACGCGGGGGGACCTAGTGAATGAACTGCAGAGAGCTGGGACCAATGTAACAAGGCTTACCATAAGTAACACACTACGCCACCATGGACACAGATCCTGCAGTGCCAGACGTGTCCCACTGCTTAAGCCTGTACATGTCCGGGCCCGTCTGAAGTTTGCTAGAGAGCATTTGGATGATCCAGAGGAGTTTTGGGAGAATGTCCTATGGTCTGATGAAACCAAACTGGAACTGTTTGGTAGAAACACAACTTGTCGTGTTTGGAGGAAAAAGAATACTGAGTTGCATCCATCAAACACCATACCTACTGTAAAGCATGGTGGTGGAAACATCATGCTTTGGGGCTGTTTCTCTGCAAAGGGGCCAGGACGACTGATCCGGGTACATGAAAGAATGAATGGGGCCATGTATCGTGAGATTTTGAGTGCAAACCTCCTTCCATCAGCAAGGGCATTGAAGATGAAACATGGCTGGGTCTTTCAACATGACAATGATCCAAAGCACACCGCCAGGGCAACGAAGGAGTGGCTTCGTAAGAAGCATTTCAAGGTCCTGGAGTGGCCTAGCCAGTCTCCAGATCTCAACCCTATAGAAAACCTTTGGAGGGAGTTGAAAGTCCGTGTTGCCAAGCGAAAAGCCAAAAACATCACTGCTCTAGAGGAGATCTGCATGGAGGAATGGGCCAACATACCAACAACAGTGTGTGGCAACCTTGTGAAGACTTACAGAAAACGTTTGACCTCTGTCATTGCCAAAAAAGGATATATCACAAAGTATTGAGATGAAATTTTGTTTCTGACCAAATACTTATTTTCCACCATAATATGCAAATAAAATGAAAAAAAAACAGACAATGTGATTTTCTGGATTTTTTTTTCTCAGTTTGTCTCCCATAGTTGAGGTCTACCTATGATGTAAATTACAGACGCCTCTCATCTTTTTAAGTGGTGGAACTTGCACTATTGCTGACTGACTAAATACTTTTTTTCCCCCACTGTATATGGGTGTGACCGCCCTCTTTCTGAGCTGGGAAAGCCATCCAGTCTGGCCTAAGTTGTTACTAGTGGTTCAGCCGCTCGACCCTTATTCACATTCACGCCACTTGGCAAGTGAAAAGGTTTTAAATACTAGAGTAGGACTGTCCCACAAGGGTTGCCGTGACGTGGCGGGATGGCTTGTACATTATATTGATCAAAATTATGTTTACTAAATACCCTTATTATTATTATTATTATTATTACTACCTTTATGCATTATTTGCAGTATATTTTTTACTTTTTAGTTCAGGATATTTGTGTTTTTTGTCCTTTGTTTTCTATGATCAATCACAGTAGCAGGGAGCCTGGGCTGTGGAGCAGAATCGTAGAAGCAGGGAGCCTGGGCTGTGGAGCAGCATCGTAGGAACAGGGAGCTTGAGTGGTGGAGCGGCATTGTAGGAGAAGGGAGCATGAGCGGTGGAGTAGCATCGTAGGAGCAGGAAGCCTGAATGGTGGAGCAGCATCGTAGGAGGTGGGAGCCTGGGTGGTGGAGTGGCATCATAGGATCAGGAAGCCTAGGCTGTGGAGCGGCATCGTAGGAGCAGGGAGTCTGGGCAGTGGAGCGGCATCATAGAAGCAGGAAGCAGGTCTGTCAGCGCCGCCACCATGAATACACTGCGGCCATACTAATGTGGTACTAGCAGGTACGCAGGATGCAGTGATGAGCCGGAGACAGACCAAGGGTTAAACTCAACTTTTATTTATAGATAAAGGATAAAGCTGATGCAGGGAAGCCAAACAGAAATACACAAATAACACAGCACTAAACGGTACGTCGAGAAGTGTGATTATGTGATTATGGTATGGCCGGCTAAAGACCCTTGGACTAAACGGGGATATCATCAACTTTGAGTTACTTATCAGTCTCTGACGTCCTGCAGAGTTGGTGTCCGGGGAATGTCCGGGCGGCGCCTTAGCCGCCGGGTCCAACCAAAGAAGAGTTGCCATAGGCTTGGGAAGTTCCTGCGCACTGGTGCTGGGTGGGTGATTCAGGCCCCGCGCCGTTCCCCCAACGCCGGGGTTGTCTCGTCGGAAGGTGAGGCAGAGGCGGCCGCGGGTCTCGCTGCACAGGCTGCAGCCATGGTATGGAGCGGGGCAGAGGCGGCCGTGGGTCTCACTGCACAGGCTGCAGCCTTGGTATGGAGTGGGGCAGAGGCGGCCACGGGTCTCGCTGAGTTTTCTCCTCAGCACCGTCCACTTCCCTTGTCAGGTCGGCCCCCATCACAGCTGTCCCCAAAGTGCTGACTCCCTCTTGCTTCTGGATGCCACTTAGACTCCTCCCTCCTGTCTCTCGTATCTCTCCCCGCCGAGTGCCCCCTGCTGGTCTGCACTGCTCATTTTATAGTCGCTCCACCCCCTTTCTTTGACCCGCTCCCACGTTTCCTGGTCAACGGTCGGTCCTGGCCAGTAATTGTTCCTCCCGGGAACGTACCCCTCGGGAACTCGGGTGACAGCCCTCCTAGTACCGACCCGGACACAAGGCTGGCCCTTTTTCCAGGGCCCTCTCCCCTACACTAGACAGGCAGAGAGGTAAGCAATGCTGTAAGCTGTAATAAAATTTGTAATAAAAAAGTTAATGGATTATATCACTACTGTGGAGAACTATAACTCCCAGCATGCCATAGAAGCTGCAGGATATGCTGGGAGTTATAGTTATTCTCAAAGGCAAAACCACTTGACTTGCCATAAATGGCACCTATGGGATCTTAAAGGTAACCTGTCTGCTGATACAGGTTGTTCAATCCACAGGTAGCTTGTATTAGGCACTGGCTGTATGAGTTCAGCCACATTTCTTTTTCAAGGTTCCCTTTAAAGTGTTTACGGTCCTTTCGCATTGGTAGGTGAGCAGCGTTGAGGACCTCACGTCAACAGTTACTTGACGGGACAGTTGCTTTATTGGCAACTATCATGCAGGAGTCTTGTTAGGTTTGCTTTGATGGCAGAATATTGGCACTACTCACTTCCCAACCCAGAAGCAAACGGTTCCTGAAAAAACTCTTTTAACTCATCAAAAAATGCAAGATTCCAACAATCTGTGTGTAAGGCCAGAGCGGTAGTCGTGAGCGAGGGGCTGATGTGTTCCCACACCCTGGCACCCCACAAGAATCTAATGTCCTGTCTGCTGTGTGGGTTGTGATAAATGCATAACACTCACTTTTGCTTTGGAGATCTCCATGGGTTCCATGTTCCCGGTTCCAGATGCCACCACATATTGAATTACAGACTCCGTATCCATTTTGAACATATTAACTTTACTCAGCAGGTTAAGTTCAGCCGCAGATACTGCACAGCATTTTTCATTAGTCACAGTTCCTTTCTCCTCTGCTGTCCCTTTCATTCCTGGCAATCTTTGCCCTTGAGATGGACCACCTGGTACCACATCTTCCCAATCATCCGATCCAGCTTTTCCTTAAGGATCCCTGTCTGTTTTGCTCTCTGAGGGTGAAATGCCTACAGAAACAGGCATTGAGAACTTCACTGGATCACCATCATGGTGCTACAGATTTATAAAGAGATGAGGCCTTGCTATGTGCACCAAGGATTACACAAAAAATGCCTATAAAATATGAAAACCAAGATTTTGCATTTTCACAAATTTTTACTAGATGCATGAAAGAACTATGGATTTGAAATAACTCAGATTGGGAACATAGATGAAGTCCATTTAACCTTAGATGTTCCATCAAACAAAACTGTTGATATGAGAGATGCCAAAACTATAGCCGTGAAAACCTCAGGACATGAGAAAACCCAGTAGTGTTGTTCCATTGTGCAGATGGCACCAAACTGTCACCAATGCTGATTTTCAAGAGAAAAACCATGTCGAAAGAGGCAATCCCAAGAGGAGTCATTGATCAAGTTCATGACAAGGGATGGATGGACGAAAATGGCATGAAGATATGAATAGAATAAGTGTAGTCAAAACGTCGTGGAGGGCTTCTGAATAAATCTGCCCTATTAGTGCTTGACCAGTTTAGGGGCGCATATCACTGAAGCCACAAAAAAGAAATTTAAAGAAGAGAAAACACATCTTGCCGTAATTCCTGGGGGGCTTAGCAGCTAGTTGCAACCTATGGATGTTTCCATCAACAAGCCATTTAAAGTTTTCATGAGAGAAGAGTGAAACAAATAGATCTCCACTGGAAATCATGATCTGACACCAACTGGACGAATGAAGGTTCAGACTATCACCCAAGTTTCAGAGTGGGTGAAAACCTCATGGCAGTCAGTTAGGGATGAAACCGTTGTGAAGTCCTTCAAAAAATGTGGCATCATCAATGCCTTAGATGGCTCTGAAGATGACATCCTCTATAAACAGAGTGAAGACAGTGATACAAGTGATTCTGAGGAACTGCGCTTCATGAATGTGGACAGTAGTGACGAAGAGTTCTTAGGGTTCCCTGATGACTGAGGAGCTTCTGTACTTAAAGCCTAAAGTCACTAATGGTTGTTAATGCGGCTGTTTACATTTATATTGGAGATATATTATGTTATTTACGGTATTATATATTTTACCACATTATTTGCAGCAAAAGTTTTTTTTTTTCCTATTTTTAACCTCTAAAACCTAGGTGCATCTTGTGGTCCGGTGCGTCTTATAGTCCAAAAAATACAGTATATATGTTTTCAGCTTTTATATTTTAAAAAATACAAAAGGAAAATGGGCCGATGCAAACGTTTGGGCACCCTGCATGGCTAGTACCTAGTTCCACCAATTTTGTAAAGTATCAGAGCTTGTAAACACTATTTGCAGCCAGACAAGTCTTTCAGTTCTTGTTTGAGGGATTGTCATCCATTCTTCCCTGTAAATTCTTCCAGTTCTGTGAGATTCCTGGGGCGTCTTGCCTCTTCTGCTATTTTGAGGTCTAGCCACAGATTTTCCATGATGTTCAGATCAGGGGACTGTGAGGGCCATTGTAAAACCTTCAGCTTGCACCTTTTGAGGTCGTCTATTGTGGATTTTGACGTGTGCTTAGGATCATTATCCATTTGGAGAAGCCATCCTCTTCCTCTTTTCTACCTCAGCTTTTTTTACAGATGGTGTTATGTTTGCATCAAGAATTTGTTGAAATTTCATTGAATCTATTCTTCCCTCTACCCGTGAAATGTTTCCCGTGCCATTGACAGCAACAAAACTCCAAAGTATGATTGATCCACTGCCATGCTTAATGGTTGGCGAGATGTTCTTTTCCTGAAATTTTGTGCCCTTTTTTTTCCCACACATATCTTTGATCATCATGGCCACAGTTTTATTTTAAATTCTTCGGTCAACAGAACTTGTTTCCAAAATGCATCAGGCTTCTTTAGATGTTACTTTGCAGACTTCTAGCACTGAATTTTAAGGTGAGGGTGCAGGAGAGGTTTTTTCTGACCACTCTTCCATGAAGGCCATATTTGTGCAGGTGTCTCTGAACAGTAGAACAATGTACCACAACTCCAGAGTCTGCTACATCTTTCTGAAGGCCTTTTTCAGTCAAGCTGGGGTTCTGATTTGCCTCTCTATCAATTCTATGATCACTGAAATTTTGCTTGGTCTTCCAGACCTTATCTTGACCTCCACTGTTCCTGATAACTGACATTTCTTAATTACATTTCGAACTGAGGAAAGTTCAACTTGAAAATACTTTGATATCTTCTTATAGCCTTCTCCTGCTTTGTGGGCCTCCACCTTTTTCATTTGAAGAATGGTAGGTAGCTGCTTAGAAGAATCCATGACTGCTGGTTAGTTTTTTGACACAAGGTTAGAGGAGGCTGGGTTTTTATAAAGCTGTGAAATTTGCATCTCCCGGCCTTTCCTAACGATGATATTGAACAAGCCATAACCTTAACAGGCTAATTAGGGCCTGAAACCTTGGTCAAAGTTATCTGAGCACACAAATCTCCAAGGGTAACCAAACTTTTGCACATTTGTTTTTTGTCATTTTTAAAATGTAAAAAATGACAATATATTTTTTTTGCCTAAAATACATAGGAAATGTGTCATCTCTAATATTAGGTAAAGAAAGTGTAGTCAGCTTACCGGTCTGCAATGAAATCCCCAAGCCTGCCAACACCCAGCACGGATTGTGATGAGCATCCACATCAATTAGGAACAAGAGGAAAAAAAAAAAGTGATCCAGCTTAAGACAGAGGCGGCTGCAACTTTACAAAGCTTTATTGAACAACTTAAAAATATGTTAGTTCTTTAAAAATGTCTCTATAGCAAACACAAGGCACACCAGTGAGGAGGATCAACGCGTTTCAACTAAAAAGTCTAAGTCATGATCTGTAATATTAGGCCTTTTAGTGATCATTTTTATCTTCAACTTGCTTAACTGTTCACAATAACAGTAATTTTCACCAGGGGGTGCCCAAACTTTTACATGCCACTGTATAAAGTTTTTTAATAACAGTGTAATACATAGTGTAATGCATGGAATAAAGCAAATTGTACATTATTTATTTCCTAGTACAATATTTTGGTCATCTCATAGGGTTTACTCCTACATGATATACCAGTGCTTTAATAACTGTGCCATACTTTGTCACAAAAAAAAGACTTTAGAGTATAAAATAAATATTGTCATACAACAAGCAAGTGACTAATGAGAAAATACCTCAAGATAATGCCAAGATTTTTGTCCTAAGCATAGTGACTAATGTATTACAGTACATTAAATATATCAATACAATAATATACCAAAAAATTTTAATAGAGTTTAAATCATACCACCACCAAAGTATCATAATAAGCAATCTAAACTACCCAGAATGGTAAGAATATGGAAAACAGTGGGATATCAAGCGATTTTCTGCTTTACTAAAGTCTATAATCCTTCCGAGGCAATGTTGAGGCCCCTAGGGGGTGGAGACTGCAGGATACTTCCTCCTTTGCCCCTCCCCTGCTTATATCTACTGAGCAGGGGAAGTACTGTTGTTCGCGTAGGGAATGATTTAGCCTTTTTTTCAAGCACTATAGCACTCAATGCCGCCGAGGATAATCCTTCTTTAGGTAGGTGGTCATATGGAGTATGTATGTGACATGTTCGCTTAGTTGAAGCAGATGTTTCCAATTTGGATTTTCTTTTAGCTGCAGTGAAATAAATATAAGTCAGTTGGACAAGCCTGGTAATGACAGAGAAGAATGAAATGATTGCTGCCGGTTCACAATGTGCCGTCATCCTTCTCCTTCAGGTCTGTTTACTTAAATGACATCTGCTTGAAGATGCTATTCATTAGGCTGGAGAAATGGCTGTACGTGTGCATTAAACTCTCATCACATCTGATGGGCTCCATCTTTCCACTTGTAATATCACATTCATGTTAAAAAAAATGAAAGGAAGCACATTGCTTCCAGGCAATTTTATTTCTTTTTATATTTGGAAAATAGAACAATTGAATGTTTACCTGGCTTTCAATAGTCCTGAAAAATACATTTTCATGTAGGAAAATCATTTATGTATTTGCAGTCTTAAAAAAAAAAATTGTTACCTTAAATATCACAACTATTTAGGTTTATTTTTACTCCTTTTTTTCTCTCTTGAAATGAGTTGAATGTTTGAAGCGATTGGGCTTTATAGAGGATCTCCGCCTATGTGTGTGGAGCACGAGTGACCATTTACAATCAATCAAACAGTGGTTGTTAATATTAGGGGACTTAGTAGCCGGACCCCCAGCAGTAAAATGTGATCTATGCTTTCAATCAGATTTAAGTGTATTTTTTTTTAACTTTTGCAATGCTTTTTTCCCATCACAATGTGTATTAAAAAATAAAAGTAGTCATATTGACATGTTCACACCGGGCACTGGAGTCATTTTATCAACACAGGCAAAATTAAAATGAAAGGTGACACCTCTATATACTGTAGATAATATAGGATCCATCATTCAGAACTGGATCATCACAGCACACCACTACTTCCTCCTGTACAATCACTGATAACACCTCTATATACTGTAAATAACACAGGATCCACCATTCACAATAGGTGATGTCACAGCTCACCTCCTCATGTACAATGACTGATAACACCTCTATATACAGAAGATAACACAGGATCCACCATTCACAATAGGTGATGTCACAGCTCACCTCCTCCTCCTGTACAATGACTGATAACACCTCTATATACTGTAAATAACACAGGATCCACCATTCACAATAGGTGATGTCACAGCTCACCTCCTCCTTCTGTACAATGACTGATAACACCTCTATATACTGTAAATAACACAGGATCCACCATTCACAATAGGTGATGTCACAGCTCAGCTCCTCCTGCACAATCACTGATAACACCTATACAGTAAATAACACAGGATCCACCATTCACAATAGGTGATATTACAGCTGACCTCCTCCTCCTGTACAATGACTGATAACACCTCTATACACAGTAAATAACACAGGATCCACCATTTACAATGGGTGATGTCACAGCTCACCTCCTCCTCCTGTACAATGATTGATAACACCTCTATATACAGTACATAACACAGGATCCACCATTCACAATAAGTGATGTC
The DNA here is from genome assembly GCF_039654945.1 of Dendrobates tinctorius. Lineage (NCBI taxonomy): Eukaryota > Metazoa > Chordata > Amphibia > Anura > Dendrobatidae > Dendrobates > Dendrobates tinctorius. The sequence goes on from NW_027361784.1 coordinate 33,866,324, forward strand.
ACAGCTCACCTCCTCCTCCTGTACAATGATTGATAACACCTCTATATACAGTACATAACACAGGATCCACCATTCACAATGGGTGATATCACAGCTCACCTCCTCCTCTTCCTGTACAATGACTGATAACACCTCTATATACAGTAGATAACACAGAATCCACCAGTCACAGTGAATGATACCACAGCACACCCCTTCCCCTTTGTATACCAGCATTAGCTCCTTCATTACAATAGATAGGCTGTAAGTCGGTAGATTGCTGCTAATGTACAATTGGACTTCCTAAAACAAAAGGAAGTTAAAATCTAAAATTTCGCTAGTATAAAAATATTTCAATATTTCAAATATTTTTAATTTTTATTTCTTTAAGACAGATTGAGATATTGGAAAGAAAAACCCACTGACATTTTTTAATGCGAAAAGGAGATGAATCCAGCGAGCCAAGTTTGAAGTACATAAAAAGTCTTTTTCTTTATTTCAAACGTAGATTAAAAATATTTATCCATAGCAGCATATTATAGATATAGGCAGAGATAGGAAAAATTACTGCTGTAAAGCGCACGGCAAGACGCATTTCGGCTAAACCTTTATCATTGCCATAATACACATTGCTATTTTTCTGGGATATAAGAAGGATTTAATTAGAATGTATTAAAAATCCTAAAATTATGATTCTTATGTTAATAATTATAACCTGCTCTGTCTTAAGTTCATAATTATATATTTTTTTGAGTAAAAATTATATTATGGAAGTATTGTGGAGGATAACATGAGAAAAATATCTTTGTATATATATTCTGTTATATCATGTATTGTAAAATATTTGTAAAATATTATGGAAAAATTACTGCTAGCGTATTAGCTTTTGTTAGGGTTAACACTTGTTTTTAAATAGTTAATCTTATAGGTGGATGCCCACAAGTGTGATCTATTAACGCTTAATCAACTATAGCACCACCTATCTTAGGATCTTTTCCTTCTTATATCCCAGAAAAATAGCAATGTGTATTATGGCAATGATAAAGGTTTAGCCGAAACGCGTCTTGCCGTGCGCTTTACAGCAGTAATTTTTCCCATCTCTGCCTATATCTATAATATGCTGCTATGGATAAATATTTTTAATCTACGTTTGAAATAAAGAAAAAGACTTTTCATGTACTTCAAACTTGGCTCGCTGGATTCATCTCCTTTTTGCATTCATTGTTGGCAAGAGCTCCTGTCATTTATCCGTTGCTGAGAGCCTATACAGTATAGCAGCTTATCTTTTGAACCAACCGGGTAAGCTGGCATTTTTTCTTCTTTATTGTGACATTTTTTAATACACTTAACACAAAAGCCTCATTTACACTCTAGGTCATATTCCGATGACATGATATCTTTAAGGCACAGACACAATTGGTTAAATTCTCTCAAATTGATATATTCTTATTGGTTCTATAACTAAAAAAAACAACTGACATCATACATACAGTAGTCTCTGAATGGGGTTAACTGGCATTTTTTTGGGGGGGTCTTTATTTTACTCAGATCCGTCTCTTTAAGCTGGAATGACAGTCTCTTTTCAATAAACTGGAACTGGATGGGTGGAGATGAGGAGCATGAGGGGTCTTAGAGGTGAGTTGTGAGGGGATGACGATGAGGAGCATGAGGGGTCTGAGAGGTGAGTGGTGAGGGGGTGACGATGAGGAGCATGAGGGGTCTGGGAGGTGAATGGTGAGGGGTGATGATGAGGAGCATGAGGGGTCTGAGAGGTGAGTGGTGAGGGGTGACGATGAGGAGCATGAGGGGTCTGAGAGGTGAGTGGTGAGGGGGTGACGATGAGGAGCATGAGGGGTCTGGGAGGTGAATGGTGAGGGGGTAACGATGAGGAGCATGAGGGGTCTGAGAGGTGAGTGGTGAGGGGTGACGATGAGGAGCAGAGGGGCTGGACGATTAAGTGGTAAAGGGGTGACAATGAGGAGTAGAGGGGCTTTATGATTGAGTGGTAAAGAGGTGACAATGAGGAGCAGAGGTGCTGGAGAGGTGAGTAGTAATGGAGTGACGATGTAGAGCAGAGGGGCCAGAGAGGTGAATGATAAGAGAGTGACGATGTGAAGAGGATAGGCTGAAGAGGTGAGTGGTAAGGTTACAGGTATAAGGATTTTTATTACTTTTTTACATATTACATTTATTTTACTCCTGGGTCTAGAAAAACCTCAGAGCATAATAACGACATTAATCCCTTAACACCCAATGACGTGCAGTGTCCGTCGTTGAGTGCATCCCCGTTTGGTGTGGGCTCCGGCGATGAGCCTGCATCTTTTCCGGCACGTGACAGCTGATCTGATCAGCTGTCATGCGCCCCTAACAGCTGCGGGTGGAATCCGCGATCCACCCGCCGCTGTTAACATGTTAAATGCCACGTCAATCTCTGTCAGCGGCATTTAACATGCGCACCAGAAGCGGGTCACAAACCACACCCATCAGCATCTGTGTCACATGATCGCGGGTGGCCGATGGGTTGGCATGACAACCCGGGGACTGCAGTAGACCCCTGTGGTTGTCATAGCCAGATTTCTATGAGCGCCACCCAGTGGTTGGGCCTCATATCAAGTGAGCATGTTTTTAAAAATATAAAAAAGTAAAAAAATATAAAAGTTCAAATCACCCCCCATTCTCCCCATTCAAAATAAAGCAATAAAATAAAAATAAAAAATACACATATTTGGTATCGCTGTGTTCAGAATGGCCCGATCTATCAATATAGAAAAAGAACTAATCCGTATGGTAAACAGCAAACAGCATAATGCAAAAACAAAAAAATCAAAACGCCAAAATTGCACTTTTTTTGCTCACCGCAAAATTGCATTAAAATGCAATAACGAGCGATCAAAAGATCGCATCTACACCAAAATGATATCAATAAAAACATCAGCTTGGTGCACAAAAAATAAGCCCTCACCCAACCCGAGACCACAAAAAATGGAGACGCTACGAGTCTCGGAATATGACAACTTTTTTTTTTTATAAACTTTGGATTTTTTTTCACCACTTATGGTAAATAAAAAGAACCTAGGCTTGTTTGGTGTCTGTGAACTCGTAATAACCTGAAGAATTATAATGGCAGGTCAGTTTTAGCATTTGATGAACAGAGATGAAAAAACGGAAATACGTAAGGAGTGCTACCCAATGCATACATTCTCCTGCAGGCTCTGATTTACGTCACTGTACAGACATACTGTGGTATACGTCATCTATAGGCTACCATTATAAAAAAAAACCCACATTTTTTACTATCTGCCCTCTTTTGGCATTCATTGTGTTGTGCCCCTGAGGCTCAGTCGCCACAGAGGTACTGCAGCTTATCCTAAGGTGTAGTGCCCCGCCATCCAGGTAAGGTGGGAACTCCTTGCCGCACTCCAACACCCGCACCCCACACACAGGATAGTTCAGCAGAGGACCAGATTGCAGCTCAATGCTTAGTGGGTAGCAGAGCACCTTTCGTGGATCCTTGCTTCGTAACACGAGATGTGCTGGAAGGTGGGTGGAGTTAGCATAAAAGAAGGGGAAAGATAGGATCCAGAGTTCAGTCAGTCTGACCGGAGAGTGAGAGAGCAGGCTGACAGGAGGTCAGCCTGCCGGGAGGTCAGGCGGAGGAAAGACAGTCAGTCAGGAGAGGCTGAGGACTGGTCTTAGTGGAGAGCTCCCGAGGAAAGGAATAGAAGGAGTGCTGCAGCTGCAGTGATCTGAGCCAGCTGGCACGGGAAAGGAAGGAGAGAGACGTAGAACTGTAACCTGCATTATCATAAGAGAGAGAAAGACAAGTACGGAACGAAGGAGAGAGAACAGAAAGGAGGAGTGGGTTGGATAGGAACCCTGCCTATAGGTTCTCAGCGCAAGGCCGGGGCCCAGTCCCCGAGGTTGTATGGACACTTATGGTTCTGCAGCAGACACTGGTGGAGTAGTTGGCTGTAAATGCACTACTCCCATCCAAGACTTGGGACACAACAGCAAACTGATAGAGAGCCGGGATCCAGGAGCATCCCTGAGCAGGCTACAGCTGTCTGTCATACAAGTGAGAGTTCTAGGAACATCTATAAGGAGGTATTCCAGGGTAACTAAGTACTGGAGTGCTTCACACCACAAGGCGCATTGCCGGAGTCGTTCAGGAAAGGTACATGTTGGCGGAGTGTTGGCAGGGAGAGTCCTATCTCGCCTGGAGGTTGGCTGGGCCTCTGCCCCGGAGGACACGGTACTGAAGCAGGCACCTGTGTGCACTACGAACTGTGAGTAAAGCTTTGAAACTGCAAGCTCTGGTGTCCTCCATTCATTCTCGCATCAGCACCGCTACATCTGGGTATCAGCATCTGCACCATTCTGTGCCTCTCCTCATCCATTGCACCTACACTGCCCTGGCACTACAGCTCCACCTGTGGGGAGCTACACCATCTTTGCTGCATCACCCCATCAGTCCCAGTGGATCTGCACGCAGCGTTGGCTTAACATCTTACTTGCCAAAACACCACAGGTGGCGTCACGAACTATTACATTAACCACAAACCACCCTTGATTTGGGCGTCCAGGGCCACGGACCGGGTCACCGCCGCTGTGACACATCCCCTTGACACTGGCCCAATAGCGAGTACCCCACGGCCCTGGGAGGGCGACCCAACTGGATCAATGGGCACTAATGGATGCGGCTGGAATTTTGCAGAGTGAACATTAGCCTTAGTCGTTTCCATTTTTACAATTGCGCAAGATTCAGTACCTAACTGTTCAGTCCTTGCTTCTGGGTCCAACCTGAGAGACTACTATTTGTCAGGACTCATGTAGTTGGAGGCTGGTAACCATGAGTGGTGTGTCTGCAATAGTCTACCGATCCCTACTAGATATGAGTTTTCCAGATTTGTAAAAAAATTTCCCCAAAATTTGATTCATGGCGAATCAATTTTCTGCTAATTGCAAAAAATGTCAATGGCAATGAAAACACGTGTAACACTAAAGTCTCTTAGGACATTATTGAAGCTCTTTCACACAAAAACGGGCTAAGTAACGTCAAAGTGACTTCAACATATATGGCCATGGGTAAACGGATGGAAGCTGTTTTCACTGCTGTCCTGTCACACATTATCTGTGATGTTTCTTCAGAGTTTCAAAGCTTTCTCTCCTTATCTATATTGGTAAGCTTTGAGTTGGGATGTCCTCTCACTATCCAGATTCACTACAAAATGGCATCTGCATTCCTTGCCTCTGCTTTTATACAGGCATAGTTAGTAATATGGATCTGTTAGTTGTTGTGAATAGGATCAGGGGTCTGCAATCCGCTAGCTACCAACCTCTCCGGTTTTCTGGACTTAGCTTGTATTTTTGATTTTTCCTCCTCCAGTGACTCATTCATAACACATCTTTAAACGCATTCTCTCCATCCTTTCCAGGATGTCTCAGTTCTGCCTTGCTTACTCTAATTTGCCACTATGGCCGTTACTCAACTCCTCTTCTTGATGGCGCTTTGGAACTACCACTCGGGGCACTCACTTCATCTCACATTCCCTGCTCTGATCCATCCTGTTACCTTGTAGAAAAGCAGTCTCGGAATTGTGTTGCTAGGTTTCCTGCCCACAGATCTTTTGAGAATCACTCACACATTCTGTCACTTTCTCATGCCTCTTTCCTGGAAGTTGCTATCTGTTCCCTCAGTCTCCACTCACCCCAGGGATACCTTCATCATGCGACTCTGATTTCTTATCAACTGTAGGTCTGCTTCTGCTGCAGGGTTTGCCCTATCTATCTTCCTGACAGGAACCTGTCTCTGTACCTTAACTTTAGCATTTCCCACTGTGGGCTAGTCCCAACTATTAATCTTAACTGTTATTAACTCCCTGCTGCTAGGCAGAACAAAACCTATCACTTATAATACACATTACTAAATACATTGCAACAATACATGTGTCTTTAAGGTGAAAAGTGGGCAACACTTCCATCACAAAATGATGATGAGCATTATTATTGGGCAATTTGCATGAATCGAATTACAAATAGTTTAAATTTGTTGATTCTAGTAAATTTCCTAAAATTTGACAAAAATTTGAATAGATTTACTCTTCTCCAATCACTAGGGCACTGATTGGCAACTTAGAAAAGTTTGCCCTTCTTTTTCCTTTCATAGTACAGACACTAACATTACGATACTCTCACTTCAGATACACCGCCACTCTGTAGCCTACTTTGAATTCCCACATCGGTTAAAGTAACCCAAATAAAAATCACTTAATGAGCTATGTGTGGCATGTTTTAAGAGTATTTATCATTTTGGTATCTTTATGATAATGCCTTATCATATCCCCCGGTAGAGCTGCAGCTCCCAACCTTATATAAATGTGAAAACAGGAGAATGCGGAGTCTATCAGGCTTAGATAATACATTTTTAATTAGTAAATCTCATATAAAATGATAATTTTTAGAAAATGTATGAAAAAGACAAAGACAAGCAAATGAATGGCAGCCATGAGCCAATCAAATATCACAGATAATATTAAATCTTCATAAAGTGTGTCTACAGGCAAGTGTCCAAACAAGACCCACTACTGTCATATTTTAGTCTCAGGTCAAGTGGATATATGAGCAAGCATATACACGGTTGGAAGAAGTACCTCTTACCTAAGTGAGGAGAAGGACTCAGGCTGTCAAGAGAACCGGATAGGGTGTACCCCGATGCGCGTTTTGAAATGTCACTTGCTCAAGGGAATGTTGATAAATGCATAACTGACCCGCCAATGATAATGTGTGAATGATCCCACTGTTGTTTGATGGGCTACTGGACTGTATGAGGAAATTAATAACTGTGTATCCATTTCTTGGTGTTTATTAGATTTTTTTACCAAATTTACAAAGATTGATAAACTGTTAAACACATTGAGAGGGACATGGATGCTGCACAGCGAGATGTGCTATTGTGTGGGAATCGTTAATTCAGGAGCCTGCGACTCTAGCTGCATATTTCCTGCAAAATCTTGCCCACGTTCAAGCTGAGGAAATAAAATTATTTTTGCCCAGTGATCCAGCAGTTAAAACATTATAAGAACACGAGAAGAATATTATTATAAGTGGTGTAAGATAAGGAGACGTTATGGGTCTGCAAAATAAAGCAAATTGGAGGAAGTTTATCAAAATTACGCACATGACATATCCCTTTTCTAAAATATACAGTATGAAAGTGTTACAGGTGTCAGGAAAAGATGTGAGAGAGCAAAGTAAATTTATTATATGGTGTGCATCTACAAAACGACATCATTGCTATGATAAATCGGCCTACCCCCAAGTGCAGCAAAGCCAACAGAACAGTCCCGCGGTCACAGTCCTGAAGTTTGGCACACATCCTATTTCATCTTTTCGCAACTGTGCCACCATCATGTACAACTGTTTTTTCTGCTGTTCCTCTTTGCCACCATACCTTTCCTGTGCTGTACTCATCAGACCTGCCCTGTACTTTTGCTCTTTCTTGTGCTATTTTCCAATCCTCCTTCAAGAAAACAAGCAATGCCGTGTTACTTGTCCAGCTACAGTCTTGGCAGTGTCACCATTTATCACTGCCAGCAGGCAACGACATAGAGGGGTCACATGGGATTAAGTCACCGGAGATTTATATTGGTGTTCAAATGTATCTACCGGTGTTCAGCGCTGCCATTATGGTAATAAACCCAGGAACATTATGGAAATGTTTAGCTTGTAAAAAAGAAGGCTAAGAGGAGACTTAATAGCTGTCTACAAATATCTCAAGGGCTGTCACATTGTAGAGGGATCATCATTATTCTCATTTGCACAAGGAAAGACTAGAAGCAATGGAATGAAACTGAAAGGGAGGAGACACAGATTAGATATTAGAAAAAACTTTTTGACAGGGTGATCAATGAGTGGAACAGGCTGCCACGAGAAGTGGTGAGTTCTCCTTCAATGGAAGTCTTCAAAGAGAGGCTGGACAGACATCTGTCTGTGATGTTTTATTGACTCCTGCTTTGAGCAGGTGGTTGGACACGATGACCCTGGAGGTCCCTTCCAACTCTAACATTCTATCATTCTATGATTCTATGGTGAGTTCTCCTTCGATGTAAGTCTTCAAACAAAGGCTGGACAGATATCTGTCTGAGATGGTTTAGTGAATCCTGTATTGAGCAGGGGGTTGGACACAATAACCCTGGAGGTCCCTTCCAACTGTATCATTCTATGATTCTATGGTGAGTTTTCCTTCAATGGAAGTTTTCAAACAGAGGCTGGACAGACATCTGTCTGGGATGATTTAGTGAATCCTGCTTTGAGCAGGTGGTTGTACATGATGATCCTGGAGATCCCTTCCAACTCTAACATTCTATGATTCTATGCAAATTAGCTTATGGGACCATCAGCCTTAGCCTGTCATGTAGTAGTCATCCAATGACATCTGCACAAGGGCAAAAACATGACTTTCCTCCAAAAACAGCATCACACCTGTCTATGAGTTGGGTTATATACTGGATCTTGGCTCTATTAAAGTAAATGGGACTCAGTTACAATACTGCACGAAAGTCGTAACCAAATATAGCACTTAAAAAAGAAATACAGAAAAAGTGTCTTTTTTTTATTTTTTAATTTGAAGCAATGGAGAAGCTCACGGGTTTCTATTCCTTCATGTGTATGGGGCCACGATACAGTGATGAAGTTCTGTCTACCTACATGACTACTGATGCCAGGCACTGGTGTCAGCAGTCTCGCGCCAAACATCGGAAAGACTAGTGATTGGCTGCAGGGGTAATCTGGGTAGACAGCACGTCATCACTGCAGCCTTGCCAAATGAAGACTTTGGCAATCCAGTTTCTTGGCCAGGAACACAAGGATCGCCGCAGGTTGGCAAAAAGTTCAACAATGGTGGACTCCCCTGGTTAAAGGCAGAAAAAAACACAAAAATTGAGCTTGTTTTAAGTTGGTATACATGCAGCAGATAAACGCATGCTCACATTGGCCATAAAGCACACAAAACCTACAAGAGATAAAAAAATGAGCAAAAACCCTGCTGTAACTAAATAAGTAAAAAGCAAAAGTGCATTTAAATAGCACAGAGTTCTTAGTAATAGAGTCCAGAACCTTTTTTATCTTCGAAGATCATATCACAGATAGTACAACTTTTACGACTTTGCAGACACATCAACGAAAACTTGAGACCAAAATGATAGATGCCGATTGTAGATCATGCGGCTATTCAAGAACATCACAAAAAGTCAGGAGCCATCACATCTGGCTCTGTAATTGGCTTAACACAAGATATTGATTTTTCATAGCAGTGACAGTCACAGTGCTCCCGTTGTATGACAGCCACAGTGATCCCATAGCAGTGACAGCCACAGTGATCCCATAGCAGTGACAGCCACAGTGATCCCATAGCAGTGACAGCCACAGTGATTCCATAGCATGACAGCCAGAGTGATCTCATAGCAGTGACAGCAACAGTGCCCCATAGCAATGAGAGTCACAATGCCCCAATAGCAGTGACACCAACAGTGCCCCCATAACAGTGACAACCACAGTACCCCATAGCAATGAGAGGCACAGTACTCTCATAACTGACAGTCACAGTGCTCCCATAACATGCCAGCCACAGTGATCCCATAGCAGTTACAGTCACAGTGCTCCCATAGCAGTGAAAGCAACAGTGCCTCAATAGCAGTTACAGCCTCAGTGCCCCCATTGCAATGACAGCCACAGTGCTCCAATAACAGTGGAGGCCACAGTGTCCCCAAAGCAATAACAGCTACAGTGACCCATAGCAGTGACTCTCACAGTGCCCCCCAAAGCTATAGCAGACAATGTGCCCCCGAAAAACAGCGACTACTTCAATGAACCCCATAGTAGTGAATTTAACAGTGCCAAAATAACATGGAAAGTCTTGGTGCCCCTTATAACAGTGACAATCACAGTGCCCCCATAACAGTGTCCGCCACAAGGCGCCATATAGCACTGACAAGCATAGTCACAGAATGGGGCTCTGGTCCTTTCTCATTGGATAAAAAGGTGCTGAGTGCAGGCGGTAGCCAGGTGATGGGGCTACTTGGCAATTGCCCCTTTTGTTGTTCCTAAAATCCGACCCTGGTGGTCATGACTAACTCATATAGTCACCAGTCAAGAATTAGACAAATAGCGCCATATACCTGTCCGTGGGAAAGGAATGGGGCTGGGTTGAAATTACCTGTGGACAAGTCTGCCATGGTTTCAGAGGAAAGCATTCCAGATTTTCTAAACATCCCTTAAAGGATACATACAAATATCCCTCCTGGTATATACCATCCGGCCCCAGCCCCGTGACACCTCTGTATATAACCTCCGGGCCCCCCACCATGCCGTCTTCCATTACTAGCATGCGTCAGACCGGCCGGTGGTGCAGAGCTCACTGATACCAGCGGGGTCCTGTAATAGGAGCCACCGGGGCAACAAGTCCGTTCACGACATTTCTTCCTCCTGAATCTTCCTCCATCACCTGTGAATGATATTATTGAGAAGTCGAAGGAATCAAATACATAGGGGCCAAATGCATATGTGTCCTCCGGATGTAGAAGAGGAGGTCATAAAACCTCCAATAGATGTAACGAGTAGGTGTCCCAATACGTTTCTCCATGTAGTGGAGGTGCAGACGTAGCAGACACTCCTGGGTGCTGGGGCCTGTAGGGATCCTGTTACAGATTTTGCATTAAGGTCCAGAAACTAAGTTATGCCTTTAGCTATAAGACTGTAAAGAATATTTCTATTTTTCACTTTCTTAACTCTGCTTCCTGAATGATTCAGTATGAGTCACCGGAGCCCTCTCACCTTCTAGGAAACATCATTTAGGCTAAAAGCCTACTATCAAAGTTGACATCCCCTGGGACCGCAGCTCAGCATTATGCCTCAAATTTAGGATAATATTCAGGACATGTTAAACAATATGAAGTTCAGACATTACATACAGATCCATATTGTTATTCTGTGCTGAAGTGCAAGGCTAAAAATTTCCAAAGATAATCTTGTAGGTGTACAGACTAACAATATATTCCTGCTATCTGTGCTCTTAAAAGGGAAATTTCATCAGAAAATTACATATTGTTCAAGAGTTTTATTCTAAATATCTTGAAATATTGTGTTTTTTTTTATCCTGGCCAAAACATCAGTTAAAATAGGTTGATATTTACTTTTTTGTCAGTTTTTGCAGTATAGACTGTGACAGAATTATCCGAGTCATCTCATTAACATTAGTGTTACCCTCAAGTCAAGGTTAGCTCTGTTGTACTGCTTACCTTAAAAAGGCAGGATAGTAACAGAATATATAAAAAGTAAGGGTCTGTTTTCAACTCTACTATCACTTTCTGGTGTCTTGGGAAGGGTTTATACACCCTTTTTTCCCGTTAAGTGTCCTTGTCCTAATGTATGACATTTTTCTATCAATTAACCAAATCATTTCAGCTGCAATGAAGCACCGAGATTGAGATTACAGTTGATCCTTTGGGATATCTCCTTGTAGAAATGAATGAATTTGTGTGGAATTGAATTCTGCTCAAATTTGATAAAAAGTGAAAAAAAAATTTTGGAATTAGATTCTGCGCGGACTCAGCCAAATGGTTACTGCAGGCCCCAATTTTTCAGAACTGTAAATGGCCATCAAAAGGTAAAAAAAATAATAAAAAAAATCCTTACACTCACCTTCTTGCTCACTCTGCTCTGTCACCATTTGTGCACTTGCGCAGAACCCTCCCAGACCTAATCAGAGCTTTACTTTGAAGACTGGATTTTTCTGGTCTCTGGATTGCTCTTCCCAGAGCTGGAACAGCTGATTGACAGGTCTCTCCCTATGCATACATGTAGGCGAGTTGGGATCAATAGGTGTCCAACTGTCCATGCTATGCGCCAGGAATCCTCCATTTCTGTAGCTACTCTGTTATAAGTACAGAGGAGACAATATAGGTCAAAGACCCTTCCTATAGGAACATAGCAAACCCCTCTTTTCAGCTCCTCCTTCTTGAAAAAAACATTGACACCTCGTTCAGAAAACTTCTTCACGATTTTAATAAGATGTTTTTGCACCTTAGGTTAATATAATGCAGCTGCTGCAAAGATATACGTCCACACAGGACCTGTTTGTTGCGGTTCAGCAAAAGAGTGCCGTTTGTCTGCTTTGCTGTATAGACTAGATCTGAATGAGCAGAGACTTCTCATTATCATCAAAGGGTGAAAGATTATATGACAGTTTTATTGCATTACAGGAGGCCAAGATAAGTCAGGACAGTAACAATATTAACAAACACAAATAAGGCTGTGTATGTGACACCCCTTACTGGTCTCCTTGGAGGGTGTGTCATGAATGTGCCACATTCTGCTGGGACCTGTGGTACATCTGAACATTGCGGCGATTAGCTGAGGACAGGTCCTCTTTAAATCTACATCGCCACTCATGAGTTAACAGGTTTCTTGTGGCGTGGAAAGGGTTTAGAGTTTTTCATGGTCTATTGGCTGTGTTGCTTATTGAAACAACACCTTTCCATTATATAACCCTGTGTCTGGCTTCCCTCCATGTGAGCAATAGAATCCCCATTCTGTTCCTGGCTTCATTGGAGAAAATGTTCTGAAGAGTCACTCTAGTTGTCTTGAGACTGTTGCATGCGGTTTGTTGTGAATACCTCTACCTTCCCCTTCTGGTGATTTTCTTTCTGCTTTTCTGCCTCTTTTCCCTTTGTATTTTATCCTGTGTGTCTCTCATTTGATTTTGCCTTGGATTTCCCCTTTCTGTCCAGCCTGTGTTTCCCTTTTACTCCTGCCCTTTCCCTCCCTGGAGGGATGGTGAGAGCTGTGCAGGATTTCGTAAGAGCACAGAGAGGTACAAGACCCGGGCATCTCCACCTTCAGGAGTACCCTGGGGTTAGGGATAGACTAGGTCCTTCTTTGATTAAGGGTCAGTATAGGGTCCCCCTTTCCCTGATTTCCCTATGGTGACAGTAAGCATACTTCATCAGTTCCAAGAGGATATTTTAAACTATGAGTTTTCACCGTCAATTACATCCTCCTATAATGCAGACTCCTCCTGTATTGTCTACACAGAGAGTCACTAAAATTACTTCTCTTCTACAGACTTAGAATAACCATCCTTTTAATTTTTTCACCATAAATCAATAATACATATGAAAATAAGAAACTTTATAATATATCTTATCAGAGAAATCATTTTATTTCTCTTGCTGGACTGATTTTTCACTCTCACAATTCTCAATTATTGGGTAAAATGTGTATGCAGTGAATACAAATTTCTCCAATACTGAGATGGGAGATGACAGTTGGTGCTCATACAGTTTTATGGAGAACTGTAACTGCAGTTTCAGGAGAACTTCCCTCAGAATGTCTGTGTTTGCCTCTAGGTCCTCCCTCCTCTTCCCCCCTCCCTTCTTCATAGAATTTTAAAAGCACCAACTGTCATGTCCAAATTTCATTAATGAGAAATTTTCTATTCACTGACTACAGATTTTACCCATAAATTGAGAGCAAAAGATCAATCCAGAATGAGAAAGAAGAAAAGAAAATTTCTCTGAAAAAATATATTACTATGTTGCTTATTTTCATGTGTATTATTCATTTGCAACATAGAAATTAAAACAATGGTTACTCTTTAAATCTGATTCTTAAAACTAAATTTAGCAACTTGAAGTTCCACCTTAAGCCTACCAAAAATTGTGACGACACAAATTATACTAAATTTTTATACATATTGGTAATAGTTTGCTTGATCCTGTGATGTAATGCTACAATATGTTCAAAGCGAGAAAAGGCGAAAGATTTTTTTTCAATTTTGTAATTGTTGCATTGTAAGAGCCATTTCTTTTATTTACTTCCATAAACCTAGCTGTATGAGGGATTGTTATTTGCTAGACAAGTTGTGTGTGTGAGGAGCTGTTGTATGGGCAGCATTAATTGACTTAAAGGGAATCTGTCACCCCATTTTTGGACTATCAGCTGCCAGCACCACCATCAGGGGCTTATCTACAGCATTCTGTAATGCTGTAGATAAGCCCCCCCGATGTAACCTGAAAGATAAGAAAAACGAGTTAGAATATACTCACCGGGGGGCGGTCCGGTCTTGGTCCGATGGGTGTCGCAGTCCGGAGCCTCCCTTCTTCTAACGGTGACGTCCTCTTCTTTGCTTCCCGTCGTGGCTCCAGCGCTGGCGTACAGCACTGGCGGACAGCGGCGGGCAGGGCGCGGCTGCGGGCTTAGGTGAGGCAGCGGCGGTTGCGGGCAGCAGCGGGCAGGCCGCAACCGCGGGCTGGAGTGGAGCGGCGACGGCCACGGGCGGCAGCGGACAGGCTGCATCCGCAGGCTGGAGTGGAGCGGCGGCGGTCGCGGGCGGCAGCGGATAGGCTGCAACCGCAGGCTGGAGTGGAGCGGTGGCGGCCGCTAGGAGTGCGGGCGGACGGTCGGTGTTCCTCTACTGGACGGCTCATTTTGAAAAAACTGGACACCTCCATATTGGTTGTCTTGCCCCAGAGTGTGGATGATTTACTGCTTTGCTGTCTTGGTCTAATCTCATGTCACAAGTTATCTTTCTCCCATTTGTGTTTCCTAGCAGAACATGGATGTAAGGTCTCTAAGAACAAACTACAGACTTGTCATGGTGAAGGTAGTCTTCTTAAGCTGCCTTCTTTCACACGGTACTAAACATCTCTCAGAGGAAGAGAAGCAGCTTTACAGTCCACAAAACATTACACAACTCAGAACCTTTCTGAGTCTAGGGTCATATTGCTGACCAAGGATGCAATATGCATCCCAGCTCCTTCGGCCCCTGTATGATTGTCTGTCTATACATATTCTTCCATTGGCGGCCAGAAGCTGAACAAAATTTTTACTTCCTAAAACACTTAAGTACCTCTGGCCTGGCCCTTAGTTTACCTAGCTATAGGTAGCCACAGCGAAAACGCGCGTCGGGGCACTCGCGCTCTGGAGTGGGCTCTGGCAAGGGTAAGGATGAACTGGGCTAATCATTGTGGTGGTATTGGATGTCTATGATTTGACTTTTTGGCCATTATTTACTATGGGATTACCTCTTGCTGCTAATGCCACCTCCTTGGTGTTACATGGTATATATGGAATTTGTTTTATAGCCCTCTTTTTTCCTTCCCTGCATTTAATGATGAAATTTAGGCTGCTATTAATTGCACTATGCACATTATTGTTAAAAACTGCTTAAAAATACGTATGTCTGAGTGTCAATTTGCTACTCATACCCTTCAGTGCAATAAGGTTATATTACTGCCCGCCTGTTCTATTGTCTGTTATTCCTTTATGAGCACTAGTTCTGTATTTTGCATTTATGTGTGTGTTATACTTAATAAAAGACAATTTGTATTTTTTACTTAAAGTTGTCTTTGACATTTTTCTGTACATTACTTACAAGGAAGTTAATGGGATCTGTAAAAGCTCTCACCTCTTTTTTTATGCTTTCTATTGTATCTTTGAGAGTATTCTTATAAGTGGAATATGTATACCGTAACTCAATTAATCCCATATGTTTATATAAACCATTTTTTTGTCCAGCACTGAGATGAATGGCCATGTAATTTCAGTATTTACTCAAAAACCAGGCCAAGAGTCAATGAAAACCCAAAAGTCATAAAGCACAGTGGACATCACCTACACCAGCAGATGACATGGCCCAAACCATCACTGATTGTGAAAATTTCACACTAGGCCTCCAGCAGCTTGGATTGTCTGTCTCTCCACTCTTCCTCCAGACTCTGGGACCTTAATTTACAAGGACTAGTGTGAAGAATCCACAATCAGTGATGGTTTGGGGAGCCATGTCATCTGCTGGTGGAGGTCCACTGTGTTTTATCAAGACCAAAGTCAGTGCAGCCGTCTACCAGGAAATGTTAGAGCTCTTCATGCCAACATTTCAGATATTAAAGTAATTTTTTTTAAAGCTGATGTTATAAAGTATTCTAATTTACCGAGATAATGATTTTGGAGTTTTCATTGGCTGTAAGCCATAATCATCAACATTAACAGAAATAAACACGTGAAATAGATCACTCTGTGTGTAATGACTCTATATAATATACGAGTTTCACTTTTTGTATTGAAGAACTGAAATAAATTAACTTTTTGATGATATTCTAATTTTGTGAGATGCACCTGTATGCCTCTGTATGAGGAGCCAGAGATTCAGTCAATACATCCAGACAGCCAGAGAGTCTCTACAGGACAGCAGCCAAGACATCATGGCTCCATCATGAGGGACACAAATTTATCATTCTACAAGATGCCAGCTTAGGGGACCACGGGTTCAGCTGGAAGGATACAGATTTGCTACATTGACCATCGCTGAACCCATGGATACTGTGAAGACACAGCATTGTATCTTAACTAACCAGATGACTGTTTTTAGCAAACCAAGAATAGACTGTTATCTGTATGTTGACTTTTGAGTTTATGTGTTGGTCAAGAAAACAGACATTTGCTTGTGTAAGCCTGTAATATTGACATTTCATACAGTATAACATGTTGTGCTGTTATCCTTGATGACTAGTGATGTTTACTGATATGCTAATTATGCATTGTATTAGGCCAGATAGTTTGGTGACTTCGAAACAGAGGAAGAAAAGCTACACACATCAATTAAATAATAAAGTAATGCTACTTTATCTTATCTCTATTCTTACCCTTTATGTCAGTACTGAATGAAGGACATTTGTTAAGTATAAAAGAGGTTGCATGCCTCTATAGAGAGAGACAGGAAGTCAGAGAGGGAGAGACAGATAGAGATTCTGCCAAAACATCCAAACATCCAGGGGACCCTACAGGACTGCTGCCAACACATCATGACTCCATCACAAGAGACACAGATCTATCATTCTACAGGAAACTACCTAGGCGACTTTGGCCCTGGTTGGAAGAATATAGATCTGCTCCATTGACCATCACTGAACCATGGATACATTTGGAGAAAGCCAGGATTGGGACCTGCTGGTTGCCTGGCTCCATGGAGAGGTTTGGAGATGCCAGGATGTGACTCTTGGGTCAACTGGCCTTGTACCTGAATGGATTGTCATCTTCTAATCTGCTCTCTGTCTACGTGCCATGGGTGGGGAAGTCGACCCTGGGAGCTCTGAAGTAACAGCTGCCATTATCCTGGCCAGTCAGCGGAAGGGTGAGACTCTGTAATGTGCACCATCTTGGGGTATTTTGCTGGGACTGTTCTGCGTGTCATCTGCCTGTTTTGTGATTCAATAAAGTATTGCCACATTGTTTTACCCTCACCTTGCGTTGTCTGAGTAGCGTTATACCCACGTTACAGGGAGAGCGGGTGATTGGTGGGATGATACCTGGTCCACGGGTTTTGGCTAGCAGACTAGGGTGCCTGCCGACATCCCCCATGTCTCCACAGATACGTTTGGACAAATCCAAGATTGAGACCTGACGGTTGCCTGGCTCCATGGAAATGTTCGTAGAAGCCAAGTTGTGACCCTCGGGTCAACTGGCCATAGCAGATTCAGTGAAGCTTGATGGAATATCCATGTGCATAAACGGCAGCCACTGTAATAGAGTCACACCACTAGCAAAATGATAGTCCTATCTCATTTCAGTCATTATGGTGCTAGACTATCCCACAGTGAAATAAGGTGGGATGTGTTAATAATAGATCCTACATGTCATTAAGTTGATATTATGGGAAATCTCCAGGTTAGGGCTGATGTACAGTAAATAGCAAAAATAACTGGTAGGAACACAACTCAAACAAAGACTCATGGGGGAGGGGAATCATTATATTTCCTGAATTTAGCCAATTGATTCAAGGGTCTATGTGTGTTGCTCTCAGGAATCAAATAAACCTGCAAGCAACTATTATTGTTTTGTTTTTTTGGTATATGTAGCAGTAAAAGCTATAATCTATGTTATACTCAAGATCACAAACAAAAAGCACAGAATGACAAATGTGCAAAAATACCTTGCAATAAGACATATAACAGTAGTCAGCAAGTGCTGATGAAAGGTAATAACAAACACAGGGTATTTAGTCTACACGTTTTTTTGCAAAAAAATGTATACCAAGCTGCCTCACCAACGTCAAGGTAACCCGTATTGAAGCAGTCCCTATCTAATGTATTTAATACCTGAACATATGAACTGTGTCTAAATGAGCAGGATTAAGACAGGCGCTTTCTGGTATGGGCACGTGATGCAAGACAGCTCCTTATGTGCTTGTCACACAAGAGAGGGGTGGGGTCTCTCAAATCATGCATAAGCATGAAAAAAACTGGATTAAAAACACACATGTGACATGCACAATGTGAACAAGTCTGTTGGACCATGTTCACTCCACCCTGACTGAAACACAAACAAAAAGCACAGAATGACAAATGTGCAAAAATACCTTGCAATAAGACATATACTCAAGATACAGGAAAGCATGCCAAAAACCCTTGGTCATGTATTATGGACCCCAAGCAAGAAGTTATGATATAACTATGGGCATCCAGGTAGGGTACTGAGGTGAAGCAGGCATGAAAGTCCCGAGGATGGGAGTAGCACACTCCTATATACCTCCTGAATTAACCAAAATAATTGATCACAAAAGAGAGAAAATGTGAGAGAACATTCTTCATTTGGCCTGTGTGCAGCCATCTTGTCTCATGACTCTTCTTTCTTGGGGATCAAACAGCTTCAACTGCTGGGCAAACAGGTTTCACAATCCTATTCATCGCCTAAATTCATATTGGATAACTACGGTAATTAAAGTTAGAGGGGTGCTACATTTTTCGGTAGGAATTTTTCTTTGTTTGTGCCAGGATAAAAATTGTCAATATTTTAATGAAGTAGAAATCAGCCTTTGTACATCATCTTTGGGTTGTATTGTATGATTTCCCAAAAGCTTGTATTCATACCTTATTATTTGGACTTCAAAAGGCAATAGAAGAGAGCTGATTTCACTCACAGGGCACTAGAGCTTAAAGTTTCACACACTTGGTCAGATTGAATTACTCCATAACTGAAGGCACATTTTACAATGTCTAAAGGAAGAAATTTGTAGATTCTAGAATCAGATCAGTGATCATACCCTAAGCTGAATGTTCACATGAATGTTTTAGCTAAAAAAAAAGAAAAAGAGGTAAATTTATTTCAAGACTGCTAATAAATTATTTCACTTGGAAAACAGAAAAAAAAATCCTCTAAATTTAAGTGAGATGTGTCATTGAATCTGAAGCGCAGCAATTAACTGAGACTATATTTGGAAAACTGAGCATCTGCTTGAAAATTGCCACCTGCAGCATTTAACAGCTTTACACTAATGCTACATTTACATTCTAGAGAGAAAATCACTGCGGACAGTTTCATGATGGATGTAGTGGCAGAACTACAAGTATTAGCCAAAGCCTTAACATGTCATCCCTAAGGGAAGCAGAAAGTTATTACTTCTCAACTTGCAGTTAAATTTCTGCACATCAAAACATGTCATATTAGTTATGTTATTGTATATGGTACACAGGGGACAGTATTATAGTAGTTATATTCTTGTACATAGAGGGCAGTATTATAGTAGTTATATTCTTGTACATAGGAGCAGTATTATAGTAGTTATATTCTTGTACATAGAGGGCAGTATTATAGTAGTTATATTCTTGTACATAGGAGCAGTAATATAGTAGTTATATTCTTGTACATAGAGGGCAGTATTATAGTAGTTATATTCTTGTACATAGGGGCAGTATTATAGTAGTTATATTCTTGTACATAGGAGCAGTGTTATAGTAGTTATATTCTTGTACATAGGAGCAGTATTATAGTAGTTATATTCTTGTACATAGAGGGCAGTATTATAGTAGTTATATTCTTGTACATAGGAGCAGTGTTATAGTAGTTATATTCTTGTACATAGGAGCAGTATTATAGTAGTTATATTCTTGTACATAGAGGGCAGTATTATAGTAGTTATATTCTTGTACATAGGAGCAGTAATATAGTAGTTATATTCTTGTACATAGAGGGCAGTATTATAGTAGTTATATTCTTGTACATAGGGGCAGTATTATAGTAGTTATATTCTTGTACATAGGAGCAGTGTTATAGTAGTTATATCCTTGTACATAGGAGCAGTATTATAGTAGTTATATTCTTGTACATAGAGGGCAGTATTATAGTAGTTATATTCTTGTACATACAGGGCAGTATTATAGTAGTTATATTCTTGTACATAGGGGCAGTATTATAGTAGTTATATTCTTGTACATAGGAGCAGTATTATAGTAGTTATATTCTTGTACATAGAGGGCAGTATTATAGTAGTTATATTCTTGTACATAGAGGGCAGTATTATAGTAGTTATATTCTTGTACATAGGGGCAGTATTATAGTAGTTATATTCTTGTACATAGGAGCAGTATTATAGTAGTTATATTCTTGTACATAGAGGGCAGTATTATAGTAGTTATATTCTTCTACATAGAGGGCAGTATTATAGTAGTTATATTCTTGTACATAGGAGCAGTGTTATAGTAGTTATATCCTTGTACATAGGAGCAGTATTATAGTAGTTATATTCTTGTACATAGAGGGCAGTATTATAGTAGTTATATTCTTGTACATAGAGGGCAGTATTATAGTAGTTATATTCTTGTACATAGGGGCAGTATTATAGTAGTTATATTCTTGTACATAGGAGCAGTATTATAGTAGTTATATTCTTGTACATAGAGGGCAGTATTATAGTAGTTATATTCTTGTACATAGAGGGCAGTATTATAGTAGTTATATTCTTGTACATAGGAGCAGTGTTATAGTAGTTATATCCTTGTACATAGGAGCAGTATTATAGTAGTTATATTCTTGTACATAGAGGGCAGTATTATAGTAGTTATATTCTTGTACATAGAGGGCAGTATTATAGTAGTTATATTCTTGTACATAGGGGCAGTATTATAGTAGTTATATTCTTGTACATAGGAGCAGTATTATAGTAGTTATATTCTTGTACATAGGAGCAGTGTTATAGTAGTTATATCCTTGTACATAGGAGCAGTATTATAGTAGTTATATTCTTGTACATAGAGGCAGTATTATAGTAGTTATATTCTTGTACATAGGGGGCAGTATTATAGTAGTTATATTCTTGTACATAGGAGCAGTGTTATAGTAGTTATATCCTTGTACATAGGGAGCAGTATTATAGTAGTTATATTCTTGTACATAGGAGCAGTATTATAGTAGTTATATTCTTGTACATAGAGGCAGTATTATAGTAGTTATATTCTTGTACATAGGAGCAGTATTATAGTAGTTATATTCTTGTACATAGAGGGCAGTATTATAGTAGTTATATTCTTGTACATAGAGGGCAGTATTATAGTAGTTATATTCTTGTACATAGAGGGCAGTATTATAGTAGTTATATTCTTGTACATAGGGGCAGTATTATAGTAGTTATATTCTTGTACATAGGAGCAGTATTATAGTAGTTATATTCTTGTACATAGAGGGCAGTATTATAGTAGTTATATTCTTGTACATAGAGGGCAGTATTATAGTAGTTATATTCTTGTACATAGGGGCAGTATTATAGTAGTTATAGTCTTGTACATAGGAGCAGTATTATAGTAGTTATATTCTTGTACATAGAGGGCAGTATTATAGTAGTTATATTCTTGTACATAGAGGGCAGTATTATAGTAGTTATATTCTTGTACATAGGGGCAGTATTATAGTAGTTATATTCTTGTACATAGGAGCAGTATTATAGTAGTTATATTCTTGTACATAGGAGCAGTGTTATAGTAGTTATATCCTTGTACATAGGAGCAGTATTATAGTAGTTATATTCTTGTACATAGAGGCAGTATTATAGTAGTTATATTCTTGTACATAGGGGGCAGTATTATAGTAGTTATATTCTTGTACATAGGAGCAGTGTTATAATAGTTATATCCTTGTACATAGGGAGCAGTATTATAGTAGTTATATTCTTGTACATAGGAGCAGTATTATAGTAGTTATATTCTTGTACATAGAAGCAGTATTATAGTAGTTATATTCTTGTACATAGGAGCAGTATTATAGTAGTTATATTCTTGTACATAGAGGGCAGTATTATAGTAGTTATATTCTTGTACATAGAGGGCAGTATTATAGTAGTTATATTCTTGTACATAGGGGCAGTATTATAGTAGTTATATTCTTGTACATAGGAGCAGTATTATAGTAGTTATATTCTTGTACATAGAGGGCAGTATTATAGTAGTTATATTCTTGTACATAGAGGGCAGTATTATAGTAGTTATATTCTTGTACATAGGGGCAGTATTATAGTAGTTATATTCTTGTACATAGGAGCAGTATTATAGTAGTTATATTCTTGTACATAGAGGGCAGCATTATAGTAGTTATATTCTTGTACATAGAGGGCAGTATTATAGTAGTTATATTCTTGTACATAGGAGCAGTGTTATAGTAGTTATATCCTTGTACATAGGAGCAGTATTATAGTAGTTATATTCTTGTACATAGAGGGCAGTATTATAGTAGTTATATTCTTGTACATAGAGGGCAGTATTATAGTGGTTATATTCTTGTACATAGGGGCAGTATTATAGTAGTTATATTCTTGTACATAGGAGCAGTATAGTAGTTATATTCTTGTACATAGGAGCAGTGTTATAGTAGTTATATCCTTGTACATAGGAGCAGTATTATAGTAGTTATATTCTTGTACATAGAGGCAGTATTATAGTAGTTATATTCTTGTACATAGGGGGCAGTATTATAGTAGTTATATTCTTGTACATAGAGGGCAGTATTATAGTAGTTATATTCTTCTACATAGAGGGCAGTATTATAGTAGTTATATTCTTGTACATAGGAGCAGTGTTATAGTAGTTATATCCTTGTACATAGGAGCAGTATTATAGTAGTTATATTCTTGTACATAGAGGGCAGTATTATAGTAGTTATATTCTTGTACATAGGGGCAGTATTATAGTAGTTATATTCTTGTACATAGGAGCAGTATTATAGTAGTTATATTCTTGTACATAGAGGGCAGTATTATAGTAGTTATATTCTTCTACATAGAGGGCAGTATTATAGTAGTTATATTCTTGTACATAGGAGCAGTGTTATAGTAGTTATATCCTTGTACATAGGAGCAGTATTATAGTAGTTATATTCTTGTACATAGAGGGCAGTATTATAGTAGTTATATTCTTGTACATAGAGGGCAGTATTATAGTAGTTATATTCTTGTACATAGGGGCAGTATTATAGTAGTTATATTCTTGTACATAGGAGCAGTATTATAGTAGTTATATTCTTGTACATAGAGGGCAGTATTATAGTAGTTATATTCTTGTACATAGAGGGCAGTATTATAGTAGTTATATTCTTGTACATAGGAGCAGTGTTATAGTAGTTATATCCTTGTACATAGGAGCAGTATTATAGTAGTTATATTCTTGTACATAGAGGGCAGTATTATAGTAGTTATATTCTTGTACATAGAGGGCAGTATTATAGTAGTTATATTCTTGTACATAGGGGCAGTATTATAGTAGTTATATTCTTGTACATAGGAGCAGTATTATAGTAGTTATATTCTTGTACATAGGAGCAGTGTTATAGTAGTTATATCCTTGTACATAGGAGCAGTATTATAGTAGTTATATTCTTGTACATAGAGGCAGTATTATAGTAGTTATATTCTTGTACATAGGGGGCAGTATTATAGTAGTTATATTCTTGTACATAGGAGCAGTGTTATAGTAGTTATATCCTTGTACATAGGGAGCAGTATTATAGTAGTTATATTCTTGTACATAGGAGCAGTATTATAGTAGTTATATTCTTGTACATAGAGGCAGTATTATAGTAGTTATATTCTTGTACATAGGAGCAGTATTATAGTAGTTATATTCTTGTACATAGAGGGCAGTATTATAGTAGTTATATTCTTGTACATAGAGGGCAGTATTATAGTAGTTATATTCTTGTACATAGAGGGCAGTATTATAGTAGTTATATTCTTGTACATAGGGGCAGTATTATAGTAGTTATATTCTTGTACATAGGAGCAGTATTATAGTAGTTATATTCTTGTACATAGAGGGCAGTATTATAGTAGTTATATTCTTGTACATAGAGGGCAGTATTATAGTAGTTATATTCTTGTACATAGGGGCAGTATTATAGTAGTTATAGTCTTGTACATAGGAGCAGTATTATAGTAGTTATATTCTTGTACATAGAGGGCAGTATTATAGTAGTTATATTCTTGTACATAGAGGGCAGTATTATAGTAGTTATATTCTTGTACATAGGAGCAGTGTTATAGTAGTTATATCCTTGTACATAGGAGCAGTATTATAGTAGTTATATTCTTGTACATAGAGGGCAGTATTATAGTAGTTATATTCTTGTACATAGAGGGCAGTATTATAGTAGTTATATTCTTGTACATAGGGGCAGTATTATAGTAGTTATATTCTTGTACATAGGAGCAGTATTATAGTAGTTATATTCTTGTACATAGGAGCAGTGTTATAGTAGTTATATCCTTGTACATAGGAGCAGTATTATAGTAGTTATATTCTTGTACATAGAGGCAGTATTATAGTAGTTATATTCTTGTACATAGGGGGCAGTATTATAGTAGTTATATTCTTGTACATAGGAGCAGTGTTATAATAGTTATATCCTTGTACATAGGGAGCAGTATTATAGTAGTTATATTCTTGTACATAGGAGCAGTATTATAGTAGTTATATTCTTGTACATAGAAGCAGTATTATAGTAGTTATATTCTTGTACATAGGAGCAGTATTATAGTAGTTATATTCTTGTACATAGAGGGCAGTATTATAGTAGTTATATTCTTGTACATAGAGGGCAGTATTATAGTAGTTATATTCTTGTACATAGGGGCAGTATTATAGTAGTTATATTCTTGTACATAGGAGCAGTATTATAGTAGTTATATTCTTGTACATAGAGGGCAGTATTATAGTAGTTATATTCTTGTACATAGAGGGCAGTATTATAGTAGTTATATTCTTGTACATAGGGGCAGTATTATAGTAGTTATATTCTTGTACATAGGAGCAGTATTATAGTAGTTATATTCTTGTACATAGAGGGCAGTATTATAGTAGTTATATTCTTGTACATAGAGGGCAGTATTATAGTAGTTATATTCTTGTACATAGGAGCAGTGTTATAGTAGTTATATCCTTGTACATAGGAGCAGTATTATAGTAGTTATATTCTTGTACATAGAGGGCAGTATTATAGTAGTTATATTCTTGTACATAGAGGGCAGTATTATAGTGGTTATATTCTTGTACATAGGGGCAGTATTATAGTAGTTATATTCTTGTACATAGGAGCAGTATAGTAGTTATATTCTTGTAGATAGGAGCAGTGTTATAGTAGTTATATCCTTGTACATAGGAGCAGTATTATAGTAGTTATATTCTTGTACATAGACGCAGTATTATAGTAGTTATATTCTTGTACATAGGGGGCAGTATTATAGTAGTTATATTCTTGTACATAGGAGCAGTGTTATAGTAGTTATATCCTTGTACATAGGGAGCAGTATTATAGTAGTTATATTCTTGTACATAGGAGCAGTATTATAGTAGTTATATTCTTGTACATAGAGGCAGTATTATAGTAGTTATATTCTTGTACATAGGGAGCAGTATTATAGTAGTTATATTCTTGTACATGGGGGCAGTATTATAGTAGTTATATTCTTGTACATACTTGTACATAGGAGCAGTATTATAGTAGTTATATTCTTGTACATAGGAGCAGTATTATAGTAGTTATATTCTTGTACATAGGAGCAGTGTTATAGTAGTTATATCCTTGTACATAGGAGCAGTATTATAGTAGTTATTTTCAGAGACACCGCACTACACTTGCTCATAGAGCCAGTGCGCGTGTCCTGAGTACAGAAGCAGTGCTGAAAGTTACCTGTGGAGCGGGCAGCAGAGGTGACCATGCGTGCTTCAGGCTAATAGTGTCAGGGTCCATTCAGCGCTGGAAGGTAAAGAGGCACAGGACCTGCGGACACTGAAACTGAATAATGTGCACGGGACCTATGGTCATGTGACTGCAAGGGGGCGGGGCTTAGCGTCCTGTATTCAGATAGGACAGGACACCATACAACAAGTCAGAGTCAGGCAAAACAGAGGTCACAGCAGTACGGGCAAACGAGGTACAGGAGGGACAAACAGACGGGTAGTCAGACAGAGCCAAAGGTCATACACAAGAGGGCGACGTGGTACCAAGGGGACGAGCAGAGAGAAGTCGGGTCACAAGCAGAGAGTCATACACGAGAGGTAGCGCAGTACAAGAGGGTCAGGCAGAACTCATAACAGGGACAGAACCAGATCACAACCGAACAAGCAAGCAAGATATCAGGCACAAGGCACACGTATACAAGAGGTCACTTAACTCAGCCGAGGGCAGGAGTATAACTGACACCGGACCCAGGTCCAGTGAGCACTAAATAGCCTCCTGCTGCCAGAGAGAGGCAGCACAATTAACCCATAGTCTAACCAGGACGGGTCAAAGCGAAATCCCGTCCTGGATCATGACAGTACCCTCCTCTCAATGGGGGGCCACCGGACCCCCAGGTCTCTCAGGGTACTTGGCGTCAAAGGCTCGGATCAACCGATCCGCATGAACTGATCGAGCAGGAACCCACGAGCGTTCCTCAGGACCGTAGCCCTTCCAATGTATCAGATACTGAAGGGCGCGACGGACCAACCTGGAGTCGACAATTCATTCCACCTCGTACTCAGCCTGCCCATCTACCAGAACCGGTGTCGGGGAAGATGATGATCCCTCCCCACTGGACCTCACAGGTTTCAAAAGGGCCTTATGGAAAACATTAGGGATCCTTAGAGATGGCGGAAGACTCAACCGAAAAGCCACCGGGTTAACTGCTTCGGTAATTACATAGGGACCTATAAACTTGGGTCCAAGCTTCGTAGAGGGGACCTTGAGCCTTATATTTTTGGTGGATAACCATACCTTATCTCCGACCTGAAACACTGGACCCACGGATTGTTTTTTGTCCGCAAAAAATTTAAATTTGTCCTGGGCCTTCGTAATGTTATTCTGGACCTCCCGCCATACCTCCCCCAACCGCTGGATCGTCTCGTCCGCCCCAGGACACCCAGAATTCAAGCGGGAAAATTCTCCAAAATGAGGATGAGACCCATAATTGCAAAAAAAAGGAGATGTACCCGTAGACTGGTTAGTGCGGTTGTTAAAAGCAAACTCAGCCAATGGTAACACAGAACACCAATCATCCTGTCGGGCTGAGGTCAAACAACGCAGAATTTGCTCCAGAGACTGATTGGTCCGCTCAGTCTGCCCATTAGTCTCTGGATGGTAGGCGGATGAAAAGGACAGACCAATACCCAACCTCCTACAAAAAGCTCTCCAAAATCTGGACACAAATTGCACTCCCCTATCAGACACCACATTCAGGGGTACCCCATGCAACCGCACCACATGCTCCACAAACAATCTGGACAATGTTTCCGCATTAGGTAGAGCTGCCAAAGGTACAAAATGTGCCTGCTTGCTAAACCTGTCCACTACGACCCAGACCATGGTATTACCCTTGGAAGGGGGAAGGTTGGTGATGAAATCCATGGACAGATGAGTCCATGGTCTCTCAGGAATTGGCAGTGGTACCAATTCCCCGGCTGGCCGGTTATGGGGAGTTTTCGCACGGGCACAAACCTCACACGCAGACACATACTCCCCAACATCAGAGGCTAAAGAAGACCACCAGAATATTCTAGCAATGGCCTTCCGGGTCGCTGAGATCCCTGGATGTCCACCCAGAACTGAGTCATGGAACTCCTGGAGGACCTTGAGACGAAACTGAGCTGGCACAAAAAGTTTATCCACCGGCTTAGCTGGAGGTGCAAGAGCCTGGGCTTCTCGAATCTCCCGTTCCAACACATTAGAAACCTCTGCCACCACCACCCCAGGCTGAAGAATGGAGGATGGAGGTTCCGGGGGGGACACGGATCAAGACTGCGTGACAACGCATCCGCTCTGATATTCTTGGATCCTGGTCGAAAAGTGATCGAGAAGTTGAATCGGGAAAAAAAAAGTGACCATCTAGCCTGTCTGGGAGTCAACCTTTTAGCTGACTCAATGTAAGCTAGGTTTTTGTGGTCCGTGATTACCGTTATAGGATGAACAGCCCCCTCCAAAAAATGCCTCCATTCTGCAAAAGCCAATTTTACGGCCAGAAGTTCCCGATTCCCCACATCATAGTTTCTCTCTGCAGGGGAGAACTTCTTTGAGAAAAAGGCTCAAGGTCTTAAATTGGTCAAAGTGGCGGGTCCCTGGGACAATACCGCCCCCACCCCCACCTCTGAGGCGTCTACCTCAACAATAAATGGTTCAGAGGGGTCTGGTTGGATAAGAACCGGGGCCGACATGAAACATTTTTTCAAAAACTGAAATGCCGCTACCGCTGCGGTTGACCAATTCTTGATATCGGCCCCTTTTGAGTCATGTCTGTGAGGGGTTTAACCACCTGTGAGAACCCCCTTATAAATTTCCGATAATAATTAGCGAACCCTAGGAAACGTTGCAGACCCTTCAAATCACATGGTTGAACCCACTCGAGAATGGCCTGCACCTTATTAGGATCCATGCGATACCCTTCAGCAGATACGATGAACCCCAGAAAGGACAGTTCCTGAACAAAAAGTAAACATTTTTCAAGTTTAGCAAACAGACAGTTCTCCCTGAGCCTTTGGAGAACTGCCCGAACATGACCAATGTGAGTCTGTTTATCAGGCGAGTAGATTAAAATGTCATCCAAATACACCACCATAAAACGTCCAATCAAATCGGAGAACACATGATTTATGAAATTTTGGAAGACCGCTGGAGCATTGGTCAGGCCGAAGGGCATGACCAAATTTTCAAACAACCCTTCAGTAGTGAGAAAGGCGGTCTTCCATTCATCTCCGTCCCGGACTCAGATAAGGTTATACGCTCCCCGTAGGTCTAATTTCGAAAACCACTTAGCTCCGGACAACTGATTGTATAAATCAGGAATAAGTGGAAGGGGGTAAGTATTCCTCACAGTTATTTTATTTAACTCACGAAAATCGAGGCATGAGCGCAAACCACCGTCTTTTTTTTTTACAAAAAAGAACCCTGCCGCCACAGGAGAAACAGAAGGACGAATATGTCCCTTACGGAGGCTCTCAGAAATATATTCCTTCATCGCAGCCCGTTCCGGACCCGAGAGGTTATACAGGCGGGCTTTGGGCAATTTAGCACCTGGAACCAGGTCAATGGCACAATCAATTGGGCGGTGTGGTGGTAAAACCTCAGCCTCTTTTTCGGAGAAAATGTCAGTATAATCTATCAGGCACTCCGGAATGCCTTCTAGACCCACGGACGACACAGACACAGAAACAAGACATTTCTCAGAGCAATAGGGACCCCATTTAACAATATCCCGAGATTCCCAATTAATCACAGGATTATGCAGCTGTAACCAGGGGAACCCCAACACCAGTCCCGCAGGCAGGTTGTTCATTACAAAACATGAAATACGTTCCTGATGTAAGGAACTCACTTTAAGGAGAAACTCTTCAGTACAAAACACAATGTCATTCTTACCCAGTGGTGTTTTGTCAATAGCAACAAGGTGAATCGGAGTCTCCAACCTAACTGTCCCTAACTTACACCTGGCCACCAAGTCAGAGTCAATAAAGTTCAATGATGAATCGCAATCCACGAAGGCAGTTGTGGATGTGGAGACACCTCCACAACAAAGTTCCACTTGAAATGACATTTTAGAAAATGCAGAAAAGGGTACCTGAGAGCCTGGGTGACCTCCACGATAATCACCCGGGCTCAGTCGCTTGCTGGTTAGTGGCCGGGAGGGGCAATCCTTTTTCCCATGTCCAGACTCGCCACTGTGAACACAGCATTTTCTCACGTGCCGTTGTCTCCTTTCTTCCTCCTTAAGGTTGATGGTTCCCATCGCCGTGATTTTCAATGAAGAACTGGCTCCCCTTCCTTGGGAGAATAATGATGTCTCGGTTTGTATCACTCCCCTTGCCCGTAACCTGCGATCCATTCGGACGGCCTGTGTCATAGCTTCCTCCAGGGCATCAGGTGGGGGGTGGAGAGCCAAGGCGTCTTTCAGATGCTCAGACAAGCCTCTACGGAACAACCCCTGGAGAGCGGCGTCGTTCCAGCAGACCTCAGCAGCCCAGCGTCTGAACTCTGAGCAAAACCACTCGGCTGAGTGTTTCCCCTGACAAACATTCATCAGCCTGTCCTCAGCCATACGCACCCGATCAGGCTCATCATAAATATGCCCCAGGGCCTCAAAAAATGCATCCACAGTCATACGCTCAGGGGCCGTGGTAGGAAGGGAGAAAGCCCAAGCTTGGGGGGCTCCCCTTAACAGAGACATAATGACCCCCACTCTCTGACTTTCATCCCCAGAAGAGTGTGGTCTTAAGGAAAAAAAAGCTTACAGCCCTCCTTGAAAACTCTGAAGTCATTTTTATCTCCAGAAAAGGTATCTGGTAACTTCACTGGAGACTCAGGGGAAATTAATGTAACATCCCGAGCCCCCCATGAAAGAACTCCCTGCACAGTGTCGGCGATCAGCTGCTGAGACTGAGCCAGGACTGTTCTCCAAAGAGTTTCTGAGACATCTGCGTCAGATGCTTAACCTGCTCAGAAAGAGTGTGCATAGAATCCATCACACACACAGGAGAATGGGAGCAGAGAAAAAAAATGGTATGGGTCAGTTATAATGTCAGAGACACCGCACTGCACTTGCTCATAGAGCCAGTGCGCGTGTCCTGAGTACAGAAGCAGTGCTAAGAGTTACCTGGGGAGCAGGGCAGCAGAGGTGACCAGGCGTGCTTCAGGCTAATAGTGTCAGGGTCCAGTCAGCGCTGGAAGGTAAAGAGGCAAAGGACCTGCGGACACTGAAACTGAATAGTCTGCACAGGACCTATGGTCATGTGACTGCAAGGGGGCGGGGCTTAGCGTCCTGTATTCAGATAGGACAGGACACCATACAACAACTCAGAGTCAGGCAAAACAGAGGTCACAGCAGTACGGGCAAACGGAGTACAGGAGGGACAAACAGACGGGTAGTCAGACAAAGCCAAAGGTCATACACAAGAGGGCGACGTGGTACCAAGGGGACGAGCAGAGAGGAGTCGGGTCACAAGCAGAGAGTCATACACGAGAGGTAGCGCAGTACAAGAGGGTCAGGCAGAACTCATAACAGGGACAGAACCAGATCACAACCGAACAAGCAAGCAAGATATCAGGAACAAGGCACACGTATACAAGAGGTCACTTAACTCAGCCGAGGGCAGGAGTATAACTGACACCGGACCCAGGTCCAGTGAGCACTAAATAGCCTCCTGCTGCCAGAGAGAGGCAGCACAATTAACCCATAGTCTAACCAGGACGGGTCAAAGCGAAATCCCGTCCTGGATCATGACAGTTATATTCTTGTACATAGGGGCAGTATTATAGTAGTTATATTCTTGTACATAGGGGGCAGTATTATAGTAGTTATATTCTTGTACATAGGAGCAGTATTATAGTAGTTATATTCTTGTTCATAGGAGCAGTATTATAGTAGTTATATTCTTGTACATAGGGGCAGTATTATAGTAGTTATATTCTTGTACATAGGGGGCAGTATTATAGTAGTTATATCCTTGTACATAGGAGCAGTATTATAGTAGTTATATTCTTGTACATAGGAGCAGTATTATAGTAGTTATATTCTTGTACATAGGGGCAGTATTATAGTAGTTATATTCTTGTACATAGGGGGCAGTATTATAGTAGTTATATTCTTGTACATAGGAGCAGTATTATAGTAGTTATATTCTTGTACATAGGAGCAGTATTATAGTAGTTATATTCTTGTACATAGGAGCAGTATTATAGTAGTTGTATTCTTGTACATAGGAGCAGTATTATAGTAGTTATATTCTTGCACATAGGAGCAGGATTATAGTAGTTATATCCTTGTACATAGGAGCAGTATTATAGTAGTTATATTCTTGTACATAGGGGGCAGTATTATAGTAGTTATATCCTTGTACATAGGAGCAGTATTATAGTAGTTATATCCTTGTACATAGGAGCAGTATTATAGTAGTTATATTCTTGTACATAGGGGGCAGTATTATAGTAGTTATATTCTTGTACATAGGAGCAGTATTATAGTAGTTATATTCTTGTACATAGGAGCAGTATTATAGAAGTTATATCCTTGTACATAGGAGCAGTATTATAGTAGATATATTCTTGCACATAGGGGCAGTATTATAGTAGTTATATTCTTGTACATAGGGGCAGTATTATAGTAGTTATATTCTTGTACATAGGGGCAGTATTATAGTAGTTATATTCTTGTACATAGGGGCAGTATTATAGTAGTTATATTCTTGTACATAGGAGCAGTATTATAGTAGTTATATTCTTGTACATAGGGGCAGTATTACAGTAGTTATATTCTTGTACATAGGAGCAGTATTATAGTAGCTATAATCTTGTACATAGGGGCAGTATTATAGTAGTTATATCCTTGTACATAGGGGCAGTATTTTAGTAGGTATATTCTTGTACATAGGGGACTGTATTATATTAGTTATATTCCTGTACATAGGGGCAGTATTATAGTAGTTATATTCCTGTACATAGGAGCAGTATTATAGTAGTTACATTCTTGTACATAGGGGCAGTATTATAGTAGTTATATTCTTGTACATAGGAGCAGTATTATAGTAGTTATATTCTTGCACATAGGGGGCAGAATTATAGTTGTTATATTCTTGTACATAGGGGCAGTATTATAGTAGTTATATTCTTGTACATAGGGGCAGTATTATATTAGGTATATTAGTTATGTTATTGTATATGGTACACAGGGGACAGTATTATAGTAGATATATTCTTGTACATAGGGGCAGCATTATAGTAGTTATATTCTTGTACATAGGGGCAGTATTATAGTAGGTAGATTCTTGTACATAGGGGACTGTATTATATTAGTTATATTCCTGTACATAGGGGCAGTATTATAGTAGTTATATTCCTGTACATAGGAGCAGTATTATAGTAGTTATATTCTTGTACATAGGGGCAGTATTATAGTAGTTATATTCTTGTACATAGGGGCAGTATTATAGTAGGTAGATTCTTGTACATAGGGGACTGTATTATATTAGTTATATTCCTGTACATAGGGGCAGTATTATAGTAGTTATATTCCTGTACATAGGAGCAGTATTATAGTAGTTATATTCTTGTACATAGGGGCAGTATTATAGTAGTTATATTCTTGTACATAGGAGCAGTATTATAGTAGTTATATTCTTGCACATAAGGGGCAGAATTATAGTTGTTATATTCTTGTACATAGGGGCAGTATTATAGTAGTTATATTCTTGTACATAGGGGCAGTATTATAGTAGGTATATTAGTTATGTTATTGTATATGGTACACAGGGGACAGTATTATAGTAGGTATATTCTTGTACATAGGAGCAGTATTATAGTAGTTATATTCTTGTACATAGGAGCAGTATTATAGTAATTATATTCTTGTACATAGGAGCAGTATTATC